>NC_052486.1:23868136-24034132 GCF_009730915.1 Dioscorea cayenensis subsp. rotundata
GATCTAGAGAACTTCAAAGAACTTTTTGAATTTCTAAGGCTCAAGGAAGAAAATCAGGACAGTCTTCGGGGGAAGGAAATTCAAGGATCATTAATGATCTTCACTTTAGGTTCTCTCTTTTGTGATTTGTCCTTCAGAAGGAAGAGTGAAGTATTGCAATCCTTGTTGTCATGGGTTGATTTCAGCACTTCAGAACCTACTTCTTCTTTTTACAACTATCTGCATGCCTTTCAAAAGGTTACGGACAGCTGCAATGTATTACTAGCACAGAGCATAGAGTCGTTTGGCATTTCCATCCTAGTTGAAAAACAATTGTCATCTGAGATTGATACAACTCTAAATGTTGGTGGCAACTCAACCGGCCCATCTGGCTTTCAAAGAAATGCAGGCCAGAGCTCTTTATCCAAGTCTGATAGGAAGGGGTCTAATGGTGGAAAAACTGGTTTCTTTGATCAAGGGGTTCACTGTTTATCTCCGGATGAAATGTACAAGTTGTTTGGACACTTGGAACTACTGATTTCCAAACTTATCCCATCTGTTGAGATATGCTGGAGTCTGCATTGTAAGCTGGCTATGAAACTCACATTTGCATTGGCAAAATGTTTTATGTACTCGACATGCTTGGCTTCTATCATTCAAGCAACAAAGAAGGATAGTGATGGTGATGGTGGAGAAATTTGCTTGTCTGAATCAAGGGATCTTTTATCTAGACATTGGGTGGTTGCTCTTGAAGGCCTCTCGAAATTCATTGTAGCAATTCAGCAAAATCGGAACTGGCAAGCGGCATCTGCTATGATAGAATATCTTCTTAGGTTGCCTCAAGATTTCTCTCTTGACTGTGTGATTGGCAATGTCTGCTCCGTAATTAAGTCTTTCTGCTGTCATGCACCAAGATTTTCATGGCGATTGCAAAGTGATAAATGGCTGTTGTCACTGTTCACAAGGGGCATTGGTAATATAGATGGGAATGAAGGCTCAGTAGTTAATTTGTTTCATGCCATGTTGGGTCACTCAGAGCCTGAACAGAGAGCTGTGGCATTGCAGCATCTTGGAAGAATTATTGGCCTGAGTACAAATGATGAAATGGCTAGAGTATTTTATAGATTACGTCAAAGTTTGGTTGGAGCCGACTCAGATATCTCTATTCCTGAGTCGTTTCTCTCTATTCTGGTTTCAACTACTTGGGATTTGGTTGCAACTTTAGCTTTAACTGATTCTTCATTGTTGTTACGAAGACATGCCATGGCTTTGCTATCAGGCTATATTCCCTTTGCAAAGCGAGGCCAATTGCAATCCTTTCTTATAGCATCTAATACCATTATTCGAGGTATTGGGAGATTTTCTCATTCAATGGAAGAGGTCCATTTGACACGTCTTTCATTATGTCTTCTTGCTAGTGTATGTCTTTACTCTCCCGCTGAGGACATTGCTTTGATACCTGAGAGTGTTTGGGAGAACCTGGAGAGCATGGGGATGTCAAGAAGTGGTATGCCGTTACTCATCATGAACTTTCCTATCTCACTGAAGGATTACTTTAAATTTTGATTAACCAAGTTATGAAATGTATCATTCACAATCAACAATCTGACATTGGTAATTGTGTTTAATTTGTAATCGAAAATGTCTTTCACACAACTACTTCTTGTAGGAGAGCTAGATTTGATGGAGAAAAATCTATGTTCAGCATTGTGTAAAATTAGGAATGAGCCTGTTGATGCTAAAGAGGTATGCTTTGTTCTTTCCTTAATGAGGAAGTTCTAACCTCGTAGTTTTTTCACTCATTACATTTTCAGTTTAGTTTGCTTTGTAATATTTCCTTGACAGAAAACTTGATGGTGTGCGTATGTTACTTATTCTCCTAAAATAACTTCATTTTAAAGCATATATATATATATATTTATCTCCTGTGGTTCAAGGTACTTAAGGGCGCGCTTTCATCCAGTTCTACTGCAAAGCAGATTGATCCTAATTTTGAGGGCACTCGCCAAACAATCCTACAGGTGATTAACTGCCATATGATGTGAATGATTTAGTTTCAAATATCCCTTTGCTTGTCAACAAAATCCTTTGGTTGGAAGAAAAATTCCACGGCATCTGGCTAATGGCTTAGAATGACCTGTTAAATGCTTAACCATATAGACTCCTTTATTTATCAACTGTTTGCCTTCCCAGTTTAGCTTAAAATGCCAACAGGGGAGATGTGAACAATTGATCACATTTCAAAAATTAAGAGCAACAAACTAGATTAAGTATTCCTGGGGACATGTTTGATTTATGACTCAGTATACTGGCATAGTTTGGATTGAAAAGCCTGTCCAGATTTATCATTTGTTCCTACTCAAAATTAAGTGTTGTTTGTTAATCACAAGAAATAAAAACAGAGAGTTCGTGAAATACTGAAATTGAATGAATATTTTATTAATTGGATACCTGTAAATTTGCACAGGTCCTTTCTTCCCTGACTTCTGTCCAGTCATACTTTGATTTCTTCTCCAAGAAAATTGAGCAAGACGTTCAGGTATATTGTGATATATTCTGTTCAAGTCACAATCTTCTTACGAATTTTATAGTGTCTATTTTTGTAATTATATAGGAACTAGAAGAAGCTGAGATCGAAATGGAGCTTCTTCAGAAGGAAAAAGCAATGGAAGAAGTATCTGCCAGTTCAAAACTAGAAACAGCCGAATCTCATGAAATAACCTGTATGCAAAATGACAATTGTTTTTTCTCAAATTCAGATTTTGTCTCTTGACATTCTTCCTTTAAATTCTGTTTGTACCATGTTGTTCTTCTGCAGATGATCTGGAGGACAATAATCGCCTCCAAAAAATTAAGGATGAAATCCAATCATTGTAAGCATCAGTGAACCACCTCATCCTTCTTTCCCTGTTTGTTTATCGCACAAAAATTAATTTGGCTCTTGTTATCATAATACTGTTGATCATGTCAATACATAATTTTTTCTGACAAATGCTAATATATGTCCTGGTTCACTAGAGAGAAAGCCAAGATTAGAGAAGAAATAGTAGGTCGCAGACAAAAGAAACTTCTAATGAGGCGGGCCCGACAAAAATTCTTGGAGGAAGCAGCTTTGAAAGAAATGAAACTTTTGCAAGACCTTGACAGGTTTGCTCTTCTTCCATGGATTCTGAATCTCTTAATAATCTAACATGTTTGGTCGGTCTTGACTCAGGGAGAGAGCAAGTGAACTAGAACATGAGATTGAGAGAGAGCGGAGTTTGGAGCTTGAACGTGCAAAAACCAGGGAACTGCAGTACAATCTTGACATGGAGAGAGAAAGGCAGACACAGGTGCTTGTTTTGTTGTTCAATAATCCATTCTCTTTATATCATTGGTGCACCACAAAGTACTGTAGCAGTTTGATTTGGTTTGATGGTACTTCCTGCATGCCTGCATGAGCTCAATAGAATTTCTTCCTATAAAATGGTGAGAGAAATAAGGTATTGTACATATTACTAATTGAATGCTTTATCTATACAGAGAGAACTGCAACGGGAAATTGAGCAGGTTGAGTCTGGAATTCGTCCCTCTCGTAGAGATTTCTCTTCTAATACCACCAGGTGATAGTTTGAGCCATTTTCTTTTTAAATACCATTAGATACAGTACTAGGTTGCACCAGGAGATTTTTCTAATCACACACGTAAAGTTTGAAACTAAATGACATTGAAAACTGATCTTGCCGATCATGTTATGCTTGCTTTTTAAATTCTTGTGCAATAAATTACATATCTTTTCAAGGGAGCTAGACCATGTTAGACACAAACAAAATTACTTAGATTCAACTTTAAGCTTAAACTTATAGGACGGGAGACTCACACTTCTATGTTAATATTCATATTGCAAACAAACCAATCAATCTTAGTTTTGATACCACATTTGATGTAAAGTGAACACATATTCATCATTATCTGATGTGGAATTATTAATTACTCCAATAGAACTAATGGTTGGTTTGATTGAACATGTATAACTTCTTTTTCCTAGCACCATAAGCATTAAGCAACCTGAAATAGCTACGTTGGATCACGTGCTGCGGTATCTAGTAACTTACTTGAAATCTCATTCATTAGGCCCCGGGAACGTTATCGCGAAAGTGGGAGACCAGGACAAGAAGGAAGCCTTAGAGCAAGTAGTCGAGGCCATGAGGGTGGTAGCAGTGCACAGGCAGCAACTTCAGGCCCAAATATGACTTCTCAAGCACCAACTGTAGTGCTTGCTGGGGCTCGATCATTCTCAGGCCAACTCCCAACCATTCTACAACCAAGAGACCGTGCAGAAGAGCGCAGTGGTGGTTATGATGACAATTTGGAGGGAAGCCGAGACTCAGGTGACACAGGCAGTGTTGGAGACCCAGAATTGTCTTCAGCCTTTGACGGTTTTGGGTCAGCTTCCAGGCATGGATCTCGTGGTGGTAAATCAAGGCAGGTCACAGACCGGAGGGATCGAGATGGAAGAGGGAAGTGGGAGAGGAAACACAATTGAAAAAATGGACATCTCCAAACAATTTTCAGGTTCTTGTGGTGGTAGCATCAAGGGAATCTGGGTAAGCTTTGTAGCAAGTGCTTTTGTTTTCAGAATGCTGCCCTTCACAGGTGTTAATGTATATAATGGCAAAAGCTGCTCAAGAGGCTGTCCACACGCAATGCGACCATACTGTAAATTTAATTTATAATTAAATCAAATTCCTATCTTTGAAATGAGCTTCCATCTTCTTGCTTGCATTGGAATTTTCATTCTTTTTTTTTTTGGCAAAATACTACTACATATGCGAAGGTGAGATATTATTGGAGGAAAGGAAACTGAGTGTGCTCAACTTTCAAAATAATAGCTTATTAAACAGGAAGGCTGGAGAAGTGGTACTCATAATAGAGAAGACGATGGTGTTAGTGATAAAGACGCCGCTACTGATCTGTTTACCATTCTAGTTTCATGTATTAGAAAGTTCGGCTTGACAAATTTATGCAATAAATATGGACTAATTAATCATCTTATAATTGGTGGGGGGAATAAAACATAACACACTACTACTCCTGGCCACGTCACGTCACATCACACCTTAATTAATTTATCCACTGTATTACAGTTCGTTAAAAATGTCCATAACTAAGTAAAATTAAATAAACGAAATTGAAATTAAATTAATTAATTAGGAGCTTTTATGAAGCAGCGTCCAAATGGATTCGGATCTGAAAGGTTCAGGTCCGGACCCGAGTAAGGTTCGTAGGTTCGTTGCCGCCCCTTCTCTCGCAGTCTCTATAAATAGTCCACCCATTGCCTCTTCTTTCTCTCTCGATCTTATGAACGAAGCCTAATTAGGGTTTGGGTTGTCTTTTGAAGTTCTCTTTCCCACCGACCAAACCCTAAATCAAATTCTTACTAGATTCTCTTCCCCCTTAAGGAAACCCTAGCGTCCCTTCCAATTGGTACCCCAACCCCAACCCTAGATGTTGTCTCCTTAACGCTTGATTGCGAGCCACTCCGAGCTCCAGCTGCCGCCGTCCATGGTGCCCCAACGAAATCATCGATGAGTCCCGGGCGAGCTCCCAAGCTCGTTCTTTTTTTATATCTACTTCTCTCTCATCTCAATGCCCCCGGATTACAGGGTTTCTGAGCCTAGCGGACTTCCCCGTCGTCGAAACCCTAGCTCCGGATCAGGCAAGCCCTTTACCTACAAACTCATTGTTTTGAAGACAAATGCTTCAAGGTATGCTTGGTACATGGTGAAACCAGTGGAAATCCTGAGGCGCGACCTGATAATATGATCAGCTGAATATGAACGATGGAGGCAAGGAGAGTGGAGAGGATAACCAGAACAACGTTTCTACCAGGAAGAGCAGCCTTCCATCCCCGTCTTCCGCAGGTGCAGATGATTTCAGCCGCTCCATTGCCAGGATCGCCGTTGCCCAGGTCTGTGAGTCCGCCGGGTTCCATGCCTCCCGCCACTCTGCTCTCGATGCAGTTGCTGACATCCTCGTCCAGTATATCCATGATCTAAGCAAGGCTGCGCACTTCTATGCTACTCTGTCTGGCAGGACGGTTTGCAATGTCTTTGATATAATTCAGGGTTTAAAAGATCTTGAATTTCCTCACGGTTTTCCTGGCGCATCTGATATCCATGAGTGTGCAGTTAGTTCGGGTGTTATTAGAGAGATCACAAGGTTTGTGGACAAGACTGAGGAGAGCCCATTTGCTCTCCCGGTGCCTAGCTTTCCGATTGGTAGGCAACCTAAACCAATAGTTAGTTTTGCTCAGGTTGGAGAGTTGGCAGCAGGGAAACATATTCCTGATTGGCTCCCAGTGTTTCCCGATCGGCATACGTATATCCACACTCCGGTTTGGAAGGAGAGAACCAGCGACCCAAAAACTGATAAGATTGAGCAGGTACGACAGCGGAGGAAGGCGGAGAGGTCTCTGTTGGGTTTGCAGCAGAGGCTAGCTTGCAATGGCGCCGCTATGTCTGCCTCAGCAGCTGATGGTTACATTGGAAAGGGAAAGCAGGTGTTTGGCACTAACCCATTCTTGGCCCCACCTCTGCCTCCTGGAGAGAAACAAGTCTCGGAGGTTGTTGTGCCAGATAAGATTATTGAGGGGAAGAGGGTGTCCATTCTTGAAACTTTTGCTCCTGCCATTGAGGCTGCAAAGCAAGGTTCCTTTATCCCGCATGTTAGTGCAGAAAACAGGGTTCTTCCCAGCAAAAGGTCCACTGTGCATTTCAAATTTGGTGTAGACAAGAAGTCTATTGCCCTGCAAGTGAGCTCAGCTGCTGCAGGTGGGAAAACTGATTCCTGGTTTCTGAGGGATGATGAGAAAGATGACAAGAAGCGGAGGGTGGAGATGATACTCAAGGAATCAATGGAGAAACCAGATGGACTCACTCAGCTGTAAATTAAGCCATGGACCAGCTTTGTTGGTGGGGACTGTATTGCTTCATGCATGGTTGTGGGGATTCATAGAACTGCCATTGAGGTTCCTCATGGGTTGCTTGTGCCATGTGAGTACTTTGAGGTATATAAAATGCCACCCCACATTATGCAATAAGGCTTGTTTCATGGTCATTCTTTCCTGTTCATTTAGAAGGATTTTTGTTTCTCTTTTCTTAGAATGATGTGGTGATGTGCACCCGGCATGCTTAGTATAGTTAATTAACACATAGTCTAGGGAGTCAATTGTCTTCAGTCCATCATAACATCTATATGTTTAAAAGATAGACATGAACTTTGCAACATGGTGCACTCTGGGGGTCATAAATACCAACCCAAGTCTCTGAGACTTTGTCATGTCAGCTTGGGATCCATGCGAGTGGTTTGAAAAAGATCGTCATTGATTCTTATTATGCTTGGAGGGGGCCTTTAAGATGTTCTTTTCATAATTATTCCTGATTTGTGAAGATCACAGCATAAGCATTATGCTGGCACATATCGGTGTTTTCTAGTCAATGTATTTTATTTGAAGTGCTGTTCAGAAGCTTTCGTCAAAATTTTGTTGGTTTTGAGATGCTCATTGTGTGTGCATGTCTAGGATAACATGCATAATCTTATAATCTGTAAGAGCCATTTATTACTTCCCATTTATTATGTTCAGTTGTGAAGGTATCAACTAGCAAGTCATTCTGAACAAAATTCCAGGTATACAGAACCCCTTCTCATGAGAATGTGTATGTTCACACCTAAAATCTGCAGTGGCTTCTTTTGTTTGGAATGTTAGAACTAGTTTAACTTTAGCGTTGAATTAATTACCAATGCCATCTAGCCTAATAATGCAAGTCCCAGTCAGTATATTGTTTATTTTTTGGAAACATGTACTAATTATTTATTTGTGGAAAAAGTTTGATTTTTTTATGGAACTAGAATGCTGATAATACTGCTTGGTCATTGGGCATGGTATGGTGTATATCACTCTGATCCACTGCTTTAGTAAAACAAACAAAACACATTGAAGATTGTTAACCTTGGAATATACTGTCGGAATGCTCTATTAGTTATTCTTCGATGATTGTGTTTCTCATGTCAATATCTGTTTGTTTTACGATGGTTGTACTATTTGTGGCTGTTCAAGTGTATTGTTGAGGCTAAATTTGTGGTTTCTTAATGCTATGGAACTACGCATACTATTTGGTTGGTGGTGGAAATTGCCTATCAGACCATGAAGGGAAAAATGGATTGCACTGGGACCTGAATGAGTGAATGTGCCTTTTAGCTGTTAAAATGGGGTGATATTATGTAAGGTCAAAAACAATGGTCCAATGCTACTGCTTTCTCTAATAGAGAGGGGTTCATGCACATAAGTACCCTTACAAATTACTAAAATCTAGCCCATATCTTGCAGCTCGCTATTGATCAGTTCAAACAACTTTGGCACCCAAAATTTCTAGTTGCCCTAAACTCTTCAAGATAATTTCCACAGCTAGCTAGTTACCTTCAATATTATTTTTATGTTATGAAGTTCCCAATCCTTGTCTTGCGGCAGCAGCCATCAGGTTGGCATTGTCTTCTGGTATTTGATGTATTTGGTTTCTGTTTTGTTCTTGAACTGGAGTATTGTGCAGAGGTGTGTCAATGGATTGGCCTTGTAAATATGCAATTCTGTGCCGGCAAATATAACTGCGTGGCGTATGTCCCCGTTCAGCGGTTGTGTTTTGCGTAAATTGTATATGCATCTACTTCCAACAACTTCCAACAACTTCCAACGGGAAGAATGGTTTGTCTTGCTCCTACTATGAATTTCACCGCGGCCCTCCGGTTTGCATTGGCAACTAAAGAGCCACAGCTAAATTATTGCATAGAATTATGTCAAACAATGATGCTATAATTTTTTTCCCCCAATATATGAAAAGACAATTATTGCCCAAGAAAAAGGTCTTGGAGAGTAGAAGTAGGTTAAGCACCACATTTCAATCTCATTGCTACTTATTTTTAGAGAAAGATATTTATCCAAAATATCCTTTGTTTGTTGTTACCTGGCTGTGAACAAAAACGACGAGAGTGTGAGAGAAGACGATAATAATAATAAGTAGAAGTAGAAAAGTAGTGAAATGGAGGGGGGTGGCCGAGAAGAGGGAAGAAAGAAGATAAGAGGTCGTCCGCGAGATGTCTTCTTCTCTCCAGCTCTCTTCATCCACTCTCCTGCCTCTTCGTCCCCAGTCTTCCGACCTTCATGAACCCGATCTAAGGGCAACTACATCGCTCCGCTCCCGGCTCAGCAAGCTATGCCGCGAAGGCCGCCTCGACGCCGCCCGCCGCGTCTTCGACGCCATCCCCCGACCGGCCCCGACGCTCCTCTGGAACACCCTCCTTATCGGCTATGTCTGCAACTCCATGCCCCTACATGCTCTGCGCCTCTACTCTCTCATGAATCACATACCCTACTCCTCCCCCTCCGACCACTACACCTACTCCTCCGCTCTCAAGGCATGCGCTGATGCTCACCAACTTCATCTCGGCAAGTCAATCCATTGCCAAATCCTCCGCCGCTCTCCGGCGCCGCCCAAAAACCGTGTCCTTAACAACTCTCTGCTCAACATGTATGCTTCGGCAATGCCAAGATCCCCAGTAGATATTGTCCGGACGGTGTTTGATAGAATGCCCAAGAGGAACGTGATTTCCTGGAACACTTTGATTGCTTGGTCTATCCGTTCTGGGCGCCCGGCCGACGCGTTGGAGCAGTTTCGGAGCATGATGAGCATGGGGATAGTGCCAACTGTGGTTAGTTTTGTTAATGTTTTTCCAGCTGCTGCTGTTTTAGCTGATAAGAATTGTTTCAATGCGCTCTATGGGTTGCTTGTTAAATATGGAAGCGAGTATGTGAATGATTTGTTTGTGGTTAGTTCTGCTATTCTTATGTTCTCAGAGCTCTCCGACATTCTATCTGCGAGGCGGGTTTTTGATTCTTCTGTGAGAAAAAATGTGGAGGTTTGGAATTCCATGATTGGAGCTTATGTTCAGAATGATCGGTTTGAGGATGCAGTAGAACTTTTCACCCAAGTTCTGGAATTGGGAACCATTGAGGCTGATGCTGTGAGTTGTGTGACCACCTTGATGGCAATTTCTCAATTGCAAAATGTCATTATGGGACAGCAGTTGCATGCTCATTTGATTAAAAAGTACTCGTCCAAGTTGCCTTTGATTCTTTACAATGCACTAATAGTTATGTACTCGAGGTGTGGTTGTGTTCATCTCGCGTTCGAACTTTTCCATCAGATGCTAGAGAGGGATGTTGTCTCTTGGAATACCATGATCTCTGCCTTTGTTCAGAATGGTTTGGACTTTGAGGGTCTATTGCTGGTGTATGAAATGCAGAAAGAGGGATGTTCAGTAGATTCTGTGACAATCACAGCTTTGCTCTCTGCGGCATCTAATTTGGGCAATTCTAGAATTGGGAGGGAGACGCATGCATACCTCACAAGGCATGGCATTCATTGTGCGGGGATGGAAAGTTATTTGATAGATATGTACGCAAAGTCAGGTTCTGTGGAGATTGCCAGGCGACTGTTTGATGGCTGCCAACTTGATGAGCGAGATCAAGTTATTTGGAATGCCATGATAACGGGGTATGCGCATAGTGAGCAGAAAGAAGAGGCCATGTTGGTGTTCCGTATGATGCTTGGGGAAGACCAAACACCTAATTCAGTGACTTTGTCATCAGTCCTTCCTGCTTGTAGCCTACTTGGAGACATTCAAGCAGGCAGACAGATACATGGCTTTGCGGTTCGGCGATACCTAGATACTAATGTTTTTGTTGGTAGTGCTCTAGTGGACATGTACTCAAAATGTGGTGCCATTAACTTTGCGGAAAGAGTATTCCATAATATGGCTGAAAAGAACACGGTCACATATACAACAATGCTATTGGGCTTGGGTCAGCATGGCCTTGGCAAGAGAGCTTTGGATCTGTTTCAGTCAATGAAGGATTCAGGCGTGAAACCTGATGGCATCACCTTTGTTGCTGTGATTTCAGCATGCAGCTACTCTGGTTTAGTTGATGAGGGTCTTTTGATATTTGAATCTATGGAGGAGTTTGGGATTGAAGCCACAGCAGAACACAGTTGTTGTGTGGTGGATTTGTTGGGTAGGGCTGGGAGGGTGGAGCAAGCTTATGAATTTGTCCAGAGTTTGGGTGATAGTGGTGATGTTGTTGGAATTTGGGGATCACTGCTTGCTGCATGCAAAGTTCATGGGAAGTTTGAGTTGGGGAAGCTGGTTGCTGAGAGACTGTTTCAGATCAAACAAAACAGTGATGTTGTTGCTGGTTACCATGTCTTGCTGTCGAATGTATATGCTGCAGAAGGGAAGTGGCAGACTGTTAATAAGGTCCGGAAAGAGATGAGAGATAGAGGATTGAGGAAGGAGCCTGGGTCAAGCTGGATTGAAGTTGGAGACTCCTCCCACAGGTTCATGTCAAGGGATCAAAGGCACCCGGAAAATGAACAAATATCTTCACTTCTGCAAGGATTGATTTCAGAGATGAAGCTGTCTGGCTATGATAACATGCCTGTTGATGATCTTTGCCTTCCTGGTCTAATAGACGCTGAGTAAGATGAGGTTTTAAAGTAAGTGACATTTTGTCAGACAGATTAAATTGAACGGTTTTGCTCTGGCTCAACTGATGATCTGGTTTTGGTCACTCATGAATCTTCTGACTGTAGCACCAGTTGAGTTGGAACTTTTGACTCGTGTTGTCAATCAGACTTGTGACCTTAATGGAATCCACACAGATGTTCTTGCCCCTGCGAAGGAATGAAGTTACATGTAATCATCTCAATAGGTTCTTTGACGATGCAGAACATTAATTTAAGAATTAGGAGCCAGTTTCTTGATCTATACTGTGACATTGCATTTGCACAGGCTACGCTGTGCATTCTTGATGCCTATTCGAAATTCCAGTGTCATTCTCCTGCTGCTGTTATTGAAAGTCTATTTTAAGTATTCTATGCAAAAGATCGGTGCATCCATCAATGGTTCAAGAAAATAGAAAACTGATCCTGAAGCAGGCGAGGTATCAACCATTGGGGGAAAAATCCCAGGGATTATTTGTATTCAGTTTGCGGATGATGGTTGTTCGTGTCCTTTACGAAAGAAAAATGCTGTAAATATGAGGGCCAATTATTATATATATAAATCGATTAAAGCTGCAAATCCTCCTACAGATCCTGAAGCAGACGAGGTATCAACCTTGTATTATGCCTGGTCTCTTAACACGAATTGCTCGCACCTAATCTTGGGCATACTTTCGTTAGACTTCTCGTCCAGTTCAAAATCTTTTCTTTATTTATATTCTACGATGCATATACTTTCAGGTTTTTAATTAAATCTTGGTTAAACGTTTGAAATGGTACGTACAATTGAGTGAAATCCAAAGGAAATTTGCTAATATATCTTTTCAAAAATCATATATACTCATTCGTAATCTACTAAAGGTAATTTTATTTGTTTATACATTTTTAAATTAAAAAATAATAATTTAAAAACCTTATAAAAAAGATAAGAGATTTAACTTCTGGCCTTGGTGAGAATTCCTGTATTTCATTTCTAATTAGACATAAAAATAAATAAAAATAATTCATAAAAATATATCATTTTCACAAAATACAGTGCTAATTACAAGATTTAGCAATTACCTAATTTTGTGTGTGTAATATACTAATATGTATAGGATGAAGGGTATTTTGGTCTTTTTGATAAAATTTCTACATTTGATTTGTGAGGGAGGGACTAGGAGCAACAGAATATTCGGACATTACTGTGATAATATTGTTGGCCGCCACGTGTCCATTAGAGAGACATTGGGCGAGCGATATATAGCCCTTTGCGAAGGAAGGCACGCGTCCCCCTCCATCCTCATTTCAAATCCCCCCAACCCCAAGAATCCATGGAATAAGAAAACCCTCGTCCTGAATCCCACTCGCCGACCTCCACTTCCACCTCGTCTTCTCTCTTGCCTGATCTTCTTTTTCAATGGTTGCAGATGTAGCAACGCTATCCTTGTGCCGCTCTCTGGGATTCAGACCTCCGATGAACTCATACCACGTCCCACAGTGCTCTAGCTCGATTATTCCCTCCTTCAAGAAATCAATGATAAATGCTAGCAGAAATCCGCGGTGAAGGAGCAGCGACCAAAAAAGCATGGGGGTTTCCTTGTGGGTAAATACCATAGAGTATTTGCAGAAGCTGAACGATGATCGAAGTTAGGCTTACGCTGATATTTCTTTTGCCTTGATGATCATCGCTGGCCCTGGAATCAGGAAGGTCTGATCGCTTCCTGAAATCTTGGGTGTTTTTTTTTCCTCATTTTCTTGATTTCTTTGTTCATAGACATAGACGGTGGTTAGATGTGTCCTCACGTTGGTTCATGAGGTATTGTGCCAAACCAATTGCATTCTTTGTTTATGTGGAAACCCTATTGCTTCATCATGTATTGCGCCAAACCGATTGCATTCTTTGTTTATGTGGAACCCCTATTGCTTCATCAGGTATTGCGCTAAACTAATTGCTTATGTGGAAACCCTCGTTTTTTTTTGCACTAGGGTATCACTCTGGCCAACATTATAGGATGACTTTCATGGCTGCTGCTACATCAGAGTTGAGAATAGGATTGCGCTGGTGGTCGAAAGAGATGGCGAAGGATCTCTCAATGGGTATTTTCACTTGCTCTGTTTGCAGCTCTGATGGCCGCACTCAGTAAAGTATGCCACCTGTTTACTTTTAAATCATGCATTGCTTACATGAAATATAAGATTAGATTGCACAGGTTTCGTACATTGATACATAAAATGCATTTGAAGAATCTTGTAGACATGTCTTCGTATGTGAAACATTATAGGATGATTAACTTGCTTTTGGATTGCTTTGAGTAATTACTGTTTCTTGTTTGGGTTCTGTTCATGAAATATTTTTGGGCTGCTCATTTCTTGTCATCTATACATAATATAAACTTGCCTTAGACATGAGCTCTAATAGAAGATATTTACTTTGTATTTGTGCTATTGTTTGACAATCAATCAGTAAGATGAACTTGGTTTTGGACTTGCTCTCCTCAAAATGTCATCCCCAAACTATTTATTGTAAAATCTATTAACTAATGCACCTACATAAGTACAGGTTGGGGCCTATATCTGAGTTCCTAATTTATGGGCATGCGCAGCAAAGGAGAGCAGTCATTGAGGCTTTGTGCCTAGTGGAGAATGAATATAAGGATGGACAGGATAAAAATCAAAAGTTTAGGAAGACTATTGATGATTGCAATGCCCAAACATTTAAAGAGAAGTTGTCAGTGGTGCACATTTTGTCACAGTCTTTGTGTTTGCTATTACTTAGATTTAGTCAAAACATTACTAGTCCTTCTAATAACAATAGTGCATGTAGCAATTCTAGCCAATCAATATACAAGGAGAAATAGACAGCAACTTATACATATGGAATCTAGAGTAAAATTTCATATGGGGCTACTTGCATACAATAGTGCTTGTACTCAGCACAAATTTTATTCTAGCCAACCCATATTTTGATTTGGTGAATGCATTATGAGTCCTTTGAATAACACTAGGTCACAATTATTTGTTCCATCAGATGCTCTAGTAGTAATTCTAGCCAATACATATACAAGGAGAAATAGGCAGCAACTAATGCATGTAGACACTAGAGTAAATTTTCATATGTAGCTACTTACATACAATAGTGCTCGTGCTCAGCACAAACTTTATTCTATCCATATTTTGATTTGGTGAAAGCATGATGAGTCCTTTGAATAACACTAGGTGACAATTATTTGCTCATTCAGATACTGTAGCAGCAATTCTAGCCAATCCATATGCAGGGAGAAATAGATAGCAGGCTATACATTTGGAAACTAGAGTAAATTTTCATATGTGGTTACTTGCATGTAACGGTGTTTGTTTTTAGCACAAATTTTATTTTCTCTCTTCTAAAACAGTGCTTTGGACCATGCTTTTTCCATTAGAATTGATATCAACAATGTTTTATGCAATGTTGCATTTTTTTTTAATGATGCATTTAGGCCATAAAACTTAAGTTTTGGTACTTGTACATGTATTGCTTTTCAGGCAAAAGCATCTGGGGGAACTGAAATACAAAAAATTGGGTGACAAATCAAGAGTAAGATAATGCCTTGTTTGGATGGCCACACTGCCAACTTTATCTAGATATCTAAACTTCTAGCTTTGTCACCTGAATAATGATGCCATTCTTTGAAATTATAGCCACATCCTAGCATCATTCGATACTTTGGATTACCATGGCTTTATTCCTTTTCCAACCTATTCTTGATGTAAACTGGTGTTGATACTTGATACTACATTTTTTTTTTCATGGAAAGGTATTGCCAAGCATTGCAGGCTAAAGCAAGTTGATATAACCGTATTAGTGCATGTAGCACATTAGTATTTTATTTTGATGATATGCAATTGTAGCATATTTTTCCAAGTTTACCTATATGTGTCCAGGAAAGCCTTTCAAATGTTTTTCTGGAATAGAAAAAAATTCCCTTTCAATGTTCATGGTGTTGCATTTTGCTTTCGTTCCATAACTTTAGGAAAACATGTTCAATGAGATATCAGTGATATATACATGTAGCACTAGCCTTGGTCTTTTTTTTTTTATTTACAAAATGTTTAGGTGACTTGCTGAAATTTATGCCCTGGAGTGTGCTCAATGTATGAGATTGTGTACCATTGTTAAATGTAGACAAAGCTATCCATTTGCTAATTGTGTACTATCGTTTCCATATGAGAATTGACAAATTTTCTTTCTTCTTGGTGACAGGTTACCAGAGCCATTATGTTCATACTTAGAACCACTGGTGGATTTAAGGGGGGGCAAGGGGGTGCTTGAGCACCCCCTTGGCCCATCATATATATATATATATATATTCATAATTATATTATATATATAATTAAACTATTAATCATCATAATTCATATGAAAAATGCTATTTTTATTTTTAAATTTTACCTCATATTCTTTAAAATAAATTACATAAAAATAATAAAATTACTATGTTAAATAAATTTGATGTTGAGTGATAATAAATAATATGGCTAGCCAAATATAAATCCACTAATATTTTTGTTATTAAACCTTATATATATATATTTATTAAACTTATCAATACATAATTATCAATATTTAGGATATTAATATAAAAATAAAAAATAAAAATAAAATCCTAAAAAATGCAATTGCTATCGTAAAATCTCTAAAATAAAAAATATTGTAGATCTCATGGATTGTTGAGTTTTTTTTTTTCTCTTTGATCAATTTTCTCCAAGTTTATGTTTTATTTTCATTATCGGGATTTATCGTTTTTTTCCTGTTTGCTTTATATCTAATTTAATTTTTTTTAGTTTTTATGTGATTATTTGTTGTGTAAAGTATTTATATTTGTTGAATGATTGTTAGATATTTGTTAAATATTTGTTTCATTATGAAAATTATTGTGAAAAATGTTATATATTTGTGATTAATTGTTATGAAAATTTTAATTATTCATTATATTATTTGTTAAATAATTGTTATATGTAATAATTAACTTATATATGAATTTGTTTAAAATTGTTTTTTAATTGCAGTATTTGTTAATTTAGTGTTTAAGTAATTTGGTTAATCGCTAATTTTGTAGATATGATAGCGGATTTACACATAAACCAAATTTTTTAGATGGATATATATTTTATATTTTTAAGATATTAATTATTATAATCTCAAGTTTGAATTAATAGAATTATTTAATATTTTAAAAAAATTTAAAATTTAAATTTGGCACCCCCTTAATTTTAGTTCTGCTTCCGCCACTGCTTAGAACAACACTGGCTAGTTGTGATAACTCATTTCAGAGGGTATCTAAGGCACCTTTGCCAGTTGACAAAGAAGTGAAGAAGGTTCTATTGCTGTTTATTTTGTTACTTGCCTATCTATTTTCTTTTGACATTTTCCTTTCCTTCTTTCTGGGTGTGTGTGAGTGTTTTTTTTTTTTTTCTTTTGGTAATAAATCCTCTTTTCCCCCCAATATCTTAGTTTATTGAACTTGTAGCATGGAGTCATTATATGCAGGTTATTGGATATGTTGAGAAAGTATCTACCATCAGTAATTGTAGGTTTATATCAGCTACCAGTGGCATCTTTGCTGCAAATATTTCTGGTACTTTCACAAGGTATTTTCCTTGTATATACCTTCATCAAGAAAAATGAACTTCATGGTTTAAGATTTTCACTTTCAGACTTAGCATGGTGGTTGTTTGTGTCCTGGTAATTCATTTTTCGAATTTTGATTGTATAGAGAAACATAAAGAAAGTGAAAGTCTGAATGTCCTTTTCCTTTGGAATGTGTCACATTAATACTGAACATAAGAAGCCAGTAGCCATGAACAGAAGCGGGATAGAAAATGTGATTCAGTGGAGGAAATACGATTGTGACAAGTTACCTAAAGTGCAGTAAGAGGTGTAAGCTTGGACCTGGTAGTTTGGATTTCGGTTCAGCACATTAATTAACTTCCAAAATATCCATGCGCAATTTATTGCCTCTGTTAAGTATTTTTGTTTTTTGGTTCATTACTGAAGAAAGAAAAAAAAAACCTTAAATTGGCAGAGTTGATAGTGATAAATAACTAACAATTTAGTGGGGGTTGTACCATATGACTTGCTTAGACCTGCATAGTTCTTGCGATGTGTCTTGCAATCAAGTAATGGTGTGGGAGGTTAACTAGGGTTATGCATCACAGAAAAAGTCCTATGTTGTTGAGGTGCTAATGTGTGTCTAGAACCAATTGCAGGTTAGCAACTCACATGCGTGAAGTGGGGATAGCTTGAATTTGCCAGTCAATTATTATGGTGAATTCATTTTCAGGCTGGCAATGATGTGTTAAATCTAAACATACTTTTGGCTATCACTGATAATGATGTGCCTCAAGTCTTGATAATTATGAAACCAGGGGGAATTAGAGCATAGGATTGGATTCAGAACTATGAATGTAGAAGGAAGAGATTCTATTTCTTTGGTTTGCATGTAATATCCTGCTCCATATAAGAAAATCCAGGAACTCAACTTTTGGAACATCTTATAGGTGTTGTTTACTTTCTTTATGCTCTACTGCTATTTTTATGCCATAGCATTTTCTCCTCCTTCATACTGGACTCAACTTACTCATGGACGTAAGAATTTGTCTATGTTAAGTATTTTCAGAAGGCTTTTACGAAGAGTAATTAACCTTAGCATCCTTGGCTTCGTAAAGGATTTTTTCTGGATTCACCTATACTGGGGTTGCTCAGGTATTCAATTCATACTAGAAGTGGAAACAAAGGAACAACTCAATGCTATTCTCTATTCTTGGTAGTGGGAAGCCAATTTGGATTTAGTGCCCGTAAGTCAATGTGTTAGTAGGAGAGTTTTGTAAATGCTAGGATCTGAACAACTTGTTTAATAAAACTACCCTAAGAAAGAATTTCCTTTATTCAGTAGGAAACATGTAAAAATACTTAAAGCACAGTTTGTTTCCAATTTTTAGTTGTGATGTTATGAAAAAGCAATAAGATATGTGATCACTGTAATAGTTTTGATGCATAGTTTTCTCTTAATTGAGAGTTGACTTTATATTTTGAATATTGATCATATGCCGGTGTTGACAAGAAAGGTCTATCTCAGTGGTCATCTCCTCTATAGCAAATATGTTACTCCAAGTATGTAATTAGCTTATGTTGTATGAATAAAGGTGACTTTTGTATTTCAATGGGTTAGAATACTTGTAACATGAAATGGACAGAGTTCTTGCCTTGTGGAATGGCTATTCAATAATTACTCACACTATCATGTGGCGTCATTATAGAAGCTAGTATATTACGTTGCTCAATTGTTCCTCTTCAACATTTTAAACCATAAATATGCTTTTTTTTTTTTTCAGTAACTTATATATGCATCCTAAGCATAGTAGTTTATGAATATTTTCATGTTTTAGCCATTTCTTTTTGAGAGGGATAATAGTGGCCTGCTGATATAATCAGGAGGTGATACTTATAAATTGATTAATCTGCTGGGTAATAGTGTTTTTAGAAATAACATTCATTTTGTTTTGTCTTTTTTGTTCTTTGTTCCAACGCAAGAGATACTTATCATTTTTTAGAAATATCCTCTTGACCAGCATGTCATGGTTGATGTGGAAGTGGAGAGGCTAGTAAATGAAGAGAATGATTTAAAATCGGTAGGTTCTTGCTACATTCTAGTGCAGATTTTCATGTTGAAAATTTTAATCATTATATTTTCTATCTTTCGTTGTAAGGTGTGAAATATATATATATATATATATATTTTGTCCTACTCACTGAGAAGTATTCATCCATGAATCATCGGTTCACTTCAATTCTCTATTTATTTGTATATGATGAAGAACTTGACACCTCTGTTTCCAACTAGTTTTTTGTGGGTATTTTGCAATTGTTTTGGGAAGTATTTTCCTTTTATGAAGTAGTAATTCCAATTAGCCTCTGGTGCCATGAGCAATCCATAGTTTATTATCTTCTTTGTGTTCCTCCCATATTTCATTTATATGCTATTCACATTATCCTTGTGAAATTCTTCAACCATTTCTATGTCTTAGTAAGCATAAAACCAGGTTTTCTATTAGTGGAATCTTTTTTCCCTGATCTAGAGTTGCTGAAGACTAACCAATAAATTGATTAATGCAGGTTCTTGAAGTCCCTTTGGATGATGTTTCTGATTTCTTATATGCACATTTCATTAATTTAGATGGAGAATCTACAATAGAAGAGAAAGGTTGCAGTTATTTGTAAGGCATCTATAGACTGCATATCTGATGAAGAAGCTGAAAATTTTCTGTCTTACATGCAAGAAAATGAGAATTCTGTTACATTGACTACCATTTACCAGGTTATTTATTAAAATAAGCTTGCAAGAATTTCATTTGAAAGGTCTCTCATGGATTTCTGTCACTCAGCTTAAAATATGTTCTTGCAGTTAAAGGGCTTAGAATGGGTCATAGTATTTATTCATTGTGAAGGTATGTTCTTGCTTTGATTAGTCTTGTCTTTATCAGATGCTTCAGTGAACATGTTTTCCTCATTTTTTGAACTTCTGTGAGTTTAACATCTTTGCATGCTCATGTTGTTACTTAGTATGCAGGCAATGCATGTTTACCCAGTGAGTGCCACAATATTTTCTACACAACAAGAATGGCCCGTGGGGAGTATCTGGCCCTTCTGGTCTCTATGGCATTTATTCATGATTTTAGGCCTTCAAATGATGCCATGCTTTTAACAGTTGTCCATGTGTAGCGTTTTGCACTGTCTTTTTATTTCGCACCGCCTTTTTCTTTAGTTAGTGCTGCCTTTTCGTCTTAGCGCTGCCATTGTTGTTTTTAATCCCACCATTTTGAGTTTTTTGTGCCACCTTTTTGTTCAGTTAGTGCCACCATTTTTATTTCACGCCACCTTTTTGTTCAGTTATGCCATCATTTTCTTTTTGTAGTTTTTTTGAGCTATTGTTTTTTTCTGCGGCCATTTTGAGGTTATTGGAAATTAATGGTCTTTTGGTGGGATGTAAAGCCCACCATGATAGGCTGTCAATGGACACGTGATGGACATTTGTTGTTCATGGGTCCGTTGGACTGTTAATGAGCCTTCTTAGGTATGTTATTGAGCCTTTACGTTGAAAACATACATTTGAATTGCTGATATCTAACTAGATGTAAGCTGTTTGCAGAATTCTGTTGGTGAAGTCACATTTAGCTTTTGAAATCAGTGGCCATGCAGCTCTGAAGGAGAACCATTGGCTTGATGATGGAGCCTACATTATGCTATGATATTTTAAAATGTCATTAGCTTCATCATTAGGTTCATGAGGTAAACTATTGAATAAACTCCATTTCCTGCAGGTAAAAGTGCTGAATAAACTTGCTTCTGCCAGAGCTTCAGGTTTGGGTTGTGGCCATAAAGTTTTGACTGATACGGTTGACGGATTGGATGAAGCTGAAGTGGAAGTGGAATTGAGGTTGAAGATTGATCAGAACCGTGTTCATCTCAAAGGAGCGTAAGCTTGATGGTTGTTTGCCATAGCCTTCCTCTGGCCCTCCTGTTCTCACAGTGCACAAGTTCACCATGCTCCATTTTCACATGATAACAATTAGTTTGATTTGACTATTGTGAGCGATGCAATGCTGACTATACGATGTTACTGTGAAATGAAATTAAGTTACTTGAGAATAGATTTTATCCTAGAAATTTAAACGCTTCAGATCTTTTTGGGACTATGGAGAGGCAGTACTGATACACACTTAATTAGAGAACAGGAATACTTCAGATTTGAAATTGAATAAGGCACCTGTCAACTATGAAGGGGGTATGTGCTCGTGATACTGCTATCTTAACAAGGGATAATGCTTTTGATTTCGAGAATTTTATATTCATTACTAAAATCAAAACTGCTCTTATGTCCTGATGCATACAGGCATGTTAGAGTGTCGGAACGTGGTGGCCGGTTCCTGCTAAGGCTTTCTTTGCATGATCCTGTTCTCCACTGAACGTTGAGGTAATACTTAACTTCTTAATATTAGTATATAGATTTGTGGTCCTGTTGTGCTGTTGGTTGTCACTGCAGTGTTACAGATAATATATCACAGGTTGTTGTATTTGCTGCTGTTAGAGACTTAGCTGCTCAAATTTGTTCAAGGATTTTGATAAGCTTATGTTTGACTTGTTATGTAAACAGGTTGCTTGCACCAAAGGGATTGCCCGCTCTGGCCCGCAATTCCACGCCTATGATTTTGAGCCCTTCCCTTCACATTGGGAGTTGCAACTATTTCGTTTTGCATTTTAAACAGAGGCGGTATTGTGATTGTACTTGAATGTGTTTTTCCAGATTTCCCTGATGACCAGGGATGGAGATTCGTTCCCCAGTGAAATAGGCAAGAAATGGTTAATCAAACCCACGAACTGTCCAAGAAGTCCTAACAAAAGCATAACAAATAGCCCAAAAGGCCCATGAATAAACTCTCCAACAATAATTGGGCCATTAACGCCAACTTACAGCCCATAGTGGCCCGACAACAAGCACATATTCCTTGGCCCCTGACAGCCCATTTGATGGCCCAATAACAGATGACTCAAAGATCATTACGACCCAAAATAAGCCCATGTGTCGCCCAACAAAAGACCAAAAATGGCCCAATAGAAGTCTGACTAAGGCCCACCGAAATTCCATGTTTAGCCTAATAACGGCCCATTTGTAGCCCAACAGAATGCCCCTTTACGGCCCAACAACGGCCAAATAGAAAGCCGCTTACGGCCCAACAAAAAGCCATTCACGGCCCATTCGTGCCCAATAAAGGCCATTCAAGGCCCAATAGAGGCCCATCTGTTACCCAACAGAAAGCCCATGTACGGCCCATCAGAAAGCCCGATAGCGGCCCAATATAAGCCCAATAACGGCCCATCAGGACCCAACAAAGGCCATTTACGGCCCAACAGAAAGCCCATTTACGGCCCAGCAGGAAGTCCAATAACGGCCCAATATAAGCCCATTTACGGCCCATTAGGGCCCAATAACGCACATCTGTGGCCCAATAGAAAGACCATGTACGGGCCAACAAGAGGCCCAATAGCGGCCCAACAGAAAGCCCATTTACGGCCCATCTATGACCCACTAGAAAGCCCATTTACGGCCCAATAGCAGCCCATCTATGGCCCAATAGAAAACCCATTTACGACCCACTAACGGCCCAACGAAATCACAATTAAGGCCCAACAAAAGCCCAATGTGATCTATTAATGGTCTAAGAACAAGCTATTGCAGGCTTGCAGCACTAAATTGCGGTTGAACTGCATGGGTTGCTTCGGGACTCTTATATTCTTATTGAGATGCGCAGGTGGCTTAGTTTTAGTTTGCTATGAATGCGATACCGATATAAGACCCCAGTTTAGAACACTAACAGCCAGGATCACAATTGGATGCAATACCATTTACCCTTCGACAAAGAGAGCGTTATTTGAATGCAACAAGCCACTATTCTAATAATAAAATATATAACTAAATGAGTTCACCTAAGACAAACACCGTGGCGAACATCAAATACTAGCATACACATAATAAAATTGAAAAAAGAGCAACAAAAATTTGGTAACACATCAAGATTAAAGTTTCCACTAGATGTTTGATAATTATGGATAGCTGCATATCAATGACAACCAAATTGAGATGACACTCATACAACATCAGGAACACAAAAAACATAAAACTAAATGATCATATCTTACAGTACATGTACACCTGCTGCCAAATATACCTCTGGAGTTCAGATACTTGCCTGTCCATACCAGTTGCCAACCAATCTTAGATTCCACCTTCCAATGGTTCAGATCATTAAATTCCATTATTCCAGCAGCTTCATTTTTTTCACCACTCAGGTAGCTGCGAACAGCTGTTGGTTGCTGCAGTTCCATTAATACCACCTTCTATTGCCTGCTCATCTATCCTTCCCGCTCCTTCCATTTCAACACCTACAAGTTCAGTATCATCTTCAAGTAACAAAGCATCTGGCTCACCAGTTACTCCTTCCGCACTGGTGTCATCCTGTAACCTCAAAATCTTGAACTTAATTAAAGGGGAGCTTACCTTGCCAGTGGCAATCAGGTTGCACTAAGGAGAGATGAAACTCTGGACCTAAACAACCAAGTGAACTTGATAACATCAGCATCTGTGTACGTAAACTTGGTTATTCTGCCGGAACCAATGCTAGCCACAGCATGCCTACTAACGGGTTTGTTTTTACTGGACAGCCTGGTCACAACATCTACTGTCAAGCTAGTAACTGTATTGTCACACGTAAGTGCTTCCAATGTGAACTTGGAATCAATTCTGGAGAATTAAGTGCTTCTCTCACCACTGAACTTCTACAAAGGCAATGGGGTAAACTTATTACCTTTGTGTATGGGGGTCTAGGTCTTCAAAGTTGGCACTATCAGCTATTACAGCACTATCCATACCAGATGATACAATTCAACAAAATCCACCTGCTTCTGATATTTCACCTCCTACAATAACCCATCTGATCTGCTATATTGCTGACAAATAATAACATGAAAATAGAATGAGAACCTAAAAGCCCTATTATGGAGACAGAAGTGGCAGACCAGAAAACAAAGAAATTATTTCCAGGAAAAGGAAGACATCCATGTCATTTTTATAATATCCATGTACACAATAAATTATAGAAAAAAAAAAGACAAAAATTATCTAAGAAAAACAGTCTCAAAATAATATTTAAATATCCAATCAGATGTTTTCAATTTAATCAGATGTACACAATAAATTAAATAAAAAAAAAAGTCTTCCAAATACCAGGAATCTGTGCAACATTCAAGTCTTTTGTCCAACCAAAGGTAAGAACTTAATCTCTACTACTATTAGTTTCCTCCAATTGCCATAAACAAAAGGTTAAAAGTATGTTAAATAAAAAACAAATACTATGATCAGTTATGGGGTTATCCCAAGTTACCGCAAGATTCAGACAGAGCACTCCAGGATCACCCTATCACACTTTTTTACATAGATTTAATTATGTACATAAATATCATTAGTGATTCATTTTGAAAAATAATATATGTACATATACATAGAATAAAACATTCCACATCTTTAACCAACTATCCTAATTCTTAATTTTGACTAAGCAAAAGTTTGATAAAATTCCATATAAAAATTTCCCTCCAAGACAACTTTAAACGTCCAAGCCTTAACCCCAATATCCTCATAATCCCAATATCTCAACCCCCAGGTCGAGTACCCAGTTCAAGGTTAATTAGCCAAAGCACTAACTGAAGGCAATCAACTACTGATAACAAGCTAAAGTAAACTTACTGTGTCAGATATACACACAGAAAACAAGAATTAAATCAAATGATTACAGAGATTGGCGATAGAATGAAATCCAAAAGGCCTACCACCAGCTGATATAGATACAGGCAAACAATATAGGAGTGTTTGAACGCAATCTAAGCATTGTTACCATTGTATAGTCCAGCGGATTTTATAGGATAAATTTAAAGATGTGATTTTAAAGAAATGCAGTACAACAGCGTTTTTATTTTAATTACCAAGAGACAAAATAAAAAAAGCATCTTGTATGACTGACATAACCCAACCATGACAGACATCGTTTTCATATGCTACTACCCCATGTCACCATACAACTCTGTAATTCTTGTTCTCATCTACTCCCATCCATGCTCCATTACTCTATATACACTAAATAATATGACCTTGTTCTAATTTTACTCTTAACCATCCATGCCTGCCTTTCCCTGCACCGTATATCTCTGTCTTCCTCTTTTTTTGTTTTGTTTTTTGTTTTTTGGATACTGAAGGATCCCAAAAAGTAGATTCATTTTGATCCAGTTGAAAAAAAAAAGCCTGTTTTGATAAAAAAAAATTTAACAGGCAAAATCTAATCACTTTTTTCATAGTCTAGAGAATATTTATAGTCTCAGTTCATGAACCAAGAGTGTACTCTTACCTTCATTTGAACCTATCTTATCCTTGGCAACCTCTATCTATACTATCGCCTTCAACCCTAAGCCATTTCTATCTTCCTAGGCAATGCTTTCCTCTTGTCCTGCCCAACCATGACAGACATCGTTTTCATATGCTACTACTCCATGTCATCATACAACTCTGTAATTCTTGTTCTCATCTGCTCCCATCCATGCTCCATTACTATATATACACTACACAATATGACCTTGTTCTAATTTTACTCTTAACCATCCATGCCTGCCTTTCCCTGCACTGTATATCTCTGTCTGCCTGTATTTATTTATTTATTTATTTCTTTGGTACTGAAGGATCCCAAAAAGTTGATTCATTTTGATCCAGTTTAAAAAAAAAAAACCTGTTTTGACAAAAAATTTAACAGGCAAAATCTAATCACTTTTTTCATAGTCTAGAGAATATTTATAGTCTCAGTTCATGAACCAAGAGTGTACTCTTACCTTCATCTGAACCTATCTTGTCCTTGGCTACCTCTACCTATACTATCGCCTTCAACCGCACGCCATTTCTATCTTCCAAAGCAATGATTTCCTCTTGTCCTGCCCATTCTAACTTCAAAACCTAGACAAACACACAAAGATGTTCAATTTACCTACGCACTCCACATGTGAATGCGAGCGCACACACGCACACCTGAGCAACACAGCACATGATGGATGACACATGAATGCAGGTCTTCCTGCAAGATTGAATAAACGAGAAAGATACTCATCACATAAGGATAGAAGGATGCATTATGTTTTATATGGACGAATTTGCCCGGTTTGTTGTGTCCAGTAATGGTCAAGATGCATGTTCCAAAGAGACCAAGATGAGGTAGTGATGCATGCATAAGATGTATGTATGCACCTCTGTGTGAGAGACTGTTAAAAGACATGGAGTTATATATATATATATTTATAAGAATAAAAAACACATGCTGTGTGACTAGATATAGCTGTACCCTGTGCATGTGCACGGTTACCTGGCATGTGGATCACCACATTCACGTAATTCTTATCTAAATCAGATCCAAATAACCAAGCATCCATATCAATCACCAGATGGCAATGCAATACATCTGAACCGTTGATCTTATGCTTTATTAAGTTATGGCGCTTATCAACAGGCATGGCCCATTGGACCTTGTCTTAATGCCTTACACCTAGATTTTACATATATAATACAGAGAACCAAGCATCTACATCTAGATTAAGCTTTAAATATAGGGAGGATCAAGCATCTTACACCTTGATTAAGCATTAAATATATTGAGGACTAAATGTTTTACACCTAGATTAGGTACCAAATCAAAGGAACACTAACATCTAATATATGAAGGTCTAAACATCTTATGCACATGTTAAGCATTTCACATATGGAACAATAACATCTAATACACAGAGACTAAACGTCTGACATGATTCAAATGACACCTAACCAATCCTAAAAGACGCCACCAAAAACACATCACAAGATTAATGATGAAAATTAAATTATCTGCAGAAAAGAAAAAACACACTTACAGTCTTTTGATTGGGACGCAGAACACTGATGGATAGAAAACTTCTGCAGATGGCAACAATGTGTGTAGTGGCATCTTCACTGAAAACCTTTTAGCAGTGCACCCTGCATCTCAATAAACCCATTTCATCTACAGTTACAAAAATAGCACCTAGTCTGGCCAAAAACATAGTTTGCACATAAAATTGCTTCCACAGATTATGACATAGACAATGAATTACTACATAATCTACAAAGACAGAACTGGTGCACATTGATTGTCAGTATAGTCAGGGAAAGATTAACACTTATCATGAACAAGCCATCCAACTAAAATTACCATATAAAATTTTCCCCAGTCAGTAAGAACAATGTGTTGCTTCTGTTGGTCTCTTACCATGAGAATACAAGGGTATGAATATCTGCCTAGCATCTTTTTTAAAATTTAGTTCACATATGTAGATATACTGAAAACTTCAAGAACATGTCAAGAAATTTGATGAGGTTTACCCTTCTTCATTGCTTGCTAATTTCCTCGATTAAATAAAAAAAAAATGAAAGAATTAATTTTCTCAAGAGGATTCAGAAATCACAGTTTTGGTATAGCTAAGATTTTAAAACTCAACGCAATCAAGACTAATGTCTGTGTCACCATACACTAAATGAGATATCACTAAAGCTAATACATTAACACCTTTATAAACAGCAATCAAGACCAACATTTGTGTTACTATTCACTAGATGACTATTTGAGAAAAAATTTAAGAAATCTATACGGGGATAGGTTAGGGATTCCCTAGGATCATATGATCCCATGTGATTCCATTATACTTTTGTTTATTTGAAAAAGCACAAATCTCATCAAGGAATTTGATGGGGTTTACCTTTCTTCATTACTTGCTAATTTCCTCGATGAAATTAAAAAAAAAAAAAGAGAAAGAATTCATTTTCTCAAGAGGATTCAGAAATCACAGTTGTGGTATAGCTAAGATTTTAAAGCTCAACGCACTCAAGACTAATGTCTATATCAGCATACATTAAATGAGATATCACTATACTAATACCTTTATAACCCGCAATCAAGACTAACATTTGTGTTACTATTTGCTAAATGACTATTTGAGAAAAAAAAAATATAGATATCTATACAGAGATAGGTTAGGGACTCCCTTGGATCATATGATCCCATGTGATTCCACTATACTTTCGTTTATTTGAAAAGGCACAAATCTCCTTTCCAATACACACTATTTTAATTTTTTTTTTTCATTTTCATTTTCAATCTTAATCTTCCATTTTAAGCTTCATATGTTTTTCATATTTACAAATTGACTTTTAACTTTATCTTCGTGAGTTTGAAAATTTAATGTTACTTTAATTTAAATTTTAATATGATTTAAAACTATTTTCCTAAGATCCATTTATCTAAAAGAACTTTTTATACTACAATGTTCTCGTCCGTACTGAAAATAATATAGTTAACAGGGTCTATATAAACACACAGCCCCTAAATAAAACTTGCTTTAGATGAAATGTTCTCCACCACTCTAAAAATAAGATGATCCACATTCCTACATATACACACATCCATATATTTATTTACGTCAGGTCCAAGTGTCCAATTTTGATTAAATAAACTACCTGGTACACATGCCCCATTAACACTGGTTAAATGAGATAGTGCCAAAGTTCCGAACCTAATACTTTCATAAAGAGCAATCAAGACTAATTTGGGTGGCCATTCACCAAATGAAATATTACCAAACCTGATTTCCTTTTTCAATACAAAGCAATCAAGGCAAAGGTCAGTTTACCATTCAAAGTAAGATATTATAGATCCTAGTTGAAGATGCTTCATCACAACCTTCTATGCACATAAAAGAGCCGCAGAAATCGCCAGTGAATTTTTCTTGTGGTTTATTTTGGTAAAAATCTCGAATCTAGTAGATAAGTCAGCAGAAATGCCTCAAGCGCATGCCTCTAGTTAGAATTCACAAATTAAAGAGAAAAACCCTAAACCGTGGAAACCAATAACTATCTAGTAAAGAAACCCTAGAAAAAGAACCGGGAAATCGAAATCAATCTTCCAAACCATACATTCATCAAGAACAGAAAGAAACCCTTGAAGATTATCAGTAAAAAAAAAAATCACTAGAAAAACCATCGGAGGGGTAGCTCACAGTGAGGTTCTTGGTGCCGATTGGATCCTTAGCGTGGTGGTGTCAGCGCGTTCGTTGGTTTCTCCGAAGCCCCGAAATGCGGTAAGATCGGTGATCGAAGCTACTGAGTTTCTCTCCGAAGGCATCGTAGAGGATCACCGCCATTGGAAACCCCAGAGAGACGAACCCTAGACACGCGCATGAGAGAGAAAGAAAGAGAGCGATTAGGGCCTCTCCACGAGAGATCTCGACTTAAAATAAGCGATTAGGGACCCGTTCGCACTATAAAGTTCTCACAGTCTACGGCATTCATAGCTGAAGGGCCTACTCCCCCATTATTCTATACTTTTAAAATAGATACTAGTAGGAATGCTAGTGCTTTCGCTATGGCCTTCATCTAATAATATAAATTATTTTTTTTAAAAAAAATCATTTAACAAAAAAAAAAAAACACCAATATTATTTGATAAATTAAACAAAACAAATACAAATAATAATAATAATCATTTATATGGATGAAAAATAATGAAAACAGAATATATCTTAAAAACAAGAACATTAAAATATACAAAATCATGTTTATATACATGTATGAAAAATAATAAAAAACAATTAAAACGAAATTAAAAACTAAAAAGATAAGTATATAATATAATGTTAGATATATATATATATATATATTGAGAGGGAGATGGTGGATTGGTGTGGGATCCAATCAACTTAAAAAACTAATCAAAAGGTGTCAAATAACACAATGAGATAGATTTGTGTACTGTTAGTTAAGATTAAGGGGTTGTTTATTTGCAAAGATTAGACTGGGAATAGATTGAGAATGGACCAAGTCCGTTGTTTGGTTGGGATTAGGCATAGGAATAGGAAAGAATTCTCAAAGGAATGAAATGAGGGGAGAAGTCTGATTGGTGGGATTCATCCAAATTTCTCAAGGAGTGCCCAATCCGGGATTTGAAATGACTATTTTACCCCTGATTTTAATAAAAATTCTATGTTTAGTTTTATCCTTCTCCGTTGGTCTGGGAGAGAAACCACCGCATCTTCTTCGTTCGGTCTGTGAGAGAAAATTGTCCGCTGGCCACCGTCTACGCACCATCTCGTCCGATGCCGCCGGCCTCCACGCGCTTGTCGGCAAAATTCCTAAGCCCCATCACGTGGTTGCCTCCTTCGCCATTGGACCCACGCAGAAACCCATGGTTCTGATCGAATCCCGGGTCCTTAGGCGCCAGAGGAGGGTTCGGGTTCTGTACCGAATGCTTAGGGTTCGAGAGCCTCCATGAGCGCGTCGGCAGTAGTGGCGGTGGCGAGATCGGAGAGGAGAAGGTTGAGAAGAGCGCAGTCGGCGGAGGGTGATGGCGGCAAGCCGGTGTTTCTGCAGCCGTTGGCATCACTATTCGGGAAGGATGGGAGGCGAAGCTCGTTCTTGAAGGCGGTGAGGATGTTATATATATTATATATTATAATATATACATACATATATAATAGAATAAGCAAGGAGTCGTCTTATTTCAAATTACGACATTCAAAACCAAAAATTTGGATTGCTCATGGAGTCGTGCACCATGTGGTCCCCAAGTATGCCATCATTTTCACACACGAGTAGCTAACACAATTTTTATTTTTTTATTTTTTTTAACTAAAAAAAAAGGGGAGAAAATAGGAGCAGGAAATTGTGCAGGTTCCGAGCTCCTCTTTCCTGTATCTGTAATAATTCTGTATCTATAACAAGAGTCTTTAAGCTCAAAGATCGTGAAATATTAGACTCATCTTTGAAAATGTATTTATGGTTGTACTGTAAAAAGAAGAAAAAACAAAACAAAGTTACTCATACGCTGTGGATGTCCTGTCTTATTGATTTGTTGAGGTGTTAGTTGAAAGACAAGAATGGCCATATCAGAGTCATTGAGAAGTTTCCAATGGTGGGCAGCTCCTTTCAACATTTGATCCTCTCCGTGAATCACAACATTGCTGAAATTCACACCTACAAGGTCCTCTCCTCACCTGTCATAAACAATGAAACCAGATTAATTGTTGGGACACAAGGATGGACAACAAGCCCATCCAAAAATATCAGATATCTGATCTTTACATGAGCTGCTGTTGTTAACCATGGCAATAAGAAGCTGCAAGATCTATACACACAGATGGTATAATAATCTTAAAAAAACAAATTGAGCATATGGTTAATTTTCAAGGTCCATTCCCAATGCCGTGGAATATCAAAACTCATTTAAGATGCGTGTTTAAATGGAAAGAGTGTTAAATTTAGTTTTCATTTGCGATCCTTGAACCCAATCTGACATAATTATAAATCCTAGCAAATCAATATCAGTAGTTATATGTGTAGTAGTTACACAGAGACTTTGATCTTGGTTTACAAGACGTGAATAAATTTTCAAGCTTGTGCAGAAGTCAAGTATCTGCTTGATATATCAACAAACCTTGCGAAAAGTGAATGAAACCCTTCTTGAAGATCTTTTGATAGACTGTCCCTTGACAACATCAACCTGTGCCACAGAAAGGTGAATGAGAGCACAGAATTTTGAGAAGGCTTTTCTTTTGAAATAAAAAAATGGTCCAGCATAGTTATTAAATAAAACAAATATGTTAAGAGTAAAACGAAATTACCTGTCTGTCTATAATATAAAAGAGGAAAAGTTTGCTGCCAACTAGAGATTGATTTTGCCACAAACACACATTTTAATGTTCTATTTCATAGCATCTCTCTCACAAGATATGTACATATATATATATATATACCTACATACACACAGTAAAATATGACTGACATATTGAATCAGTAGCATTGCACCTTATGATGTGGAATATAGTGGTGCCAAGCATATCGACCTTCTCCAGACATAAGAAGCATTGACCGAGGAGGAAGGAAAATAGCCTTTCTGATAAAATTAACCCCTTCCATATCAGCAACAGTGTCACCAGGAGGATACCACGTGCCTTGTGGATATTTCCTGAATTCCATTATACATGGCCCAGAAATGGAAAGGCTAAAAATCAATTCATCAAATGCTGAGTGAGTATCTATATGTGGTGATAACCCAACTCCAGAAGGATATTCATTGACCTGCCACCAAAAGCACTAACTCTATTTAAACACAAATATGATATTAAAGCAAGTACATTTCATATTCAGAGAAAGTTACCAAAAAAAGGTAAACCGGAGATGAGGTCTCCAAGATAAAAAAATGAACAAAAAAATCAGTTAGTTTTTTCCTCAAAAAAGAATAGAATAACAACATATGCTCACTGAACCGGTAAGGGACAAGAAGGTGTATACATACGGTTAGTTGATCCATTAGTCTACATTTATTGTTGGCAGGTTCAGGAAATGATGAAATTTTGTCCAATACAAAAGAAACAAAGGATGGAAGATTGCCCAAGTATTGCCTTGCATCAACATTCCTGGTCTGATCAAAGAATAAACTATGTCAGAAAAGGCATGTTTGTAACAGGGCAAATATTAACATAACCATCAAAGTATGAGAAACTTAGAAACAAAAAAAAAACCACATCACCTAATCAATTATTGAAAAATTATAGCAAGCAGCATGCATTAAATTTAAACATTCTACCTCATATAAAAATTCATAACCATAATGTTGTACTCTTCTCTTTGCTAGACTTTTCCATGGGCTTGCATCCACAGCTGCAAGAAGTACCTGATAAAATATGATATACAAATGAACTTGGAAAGAGAAAGTTGAGAAAGTTGTACAGCATACTGCTTCTATTTATTTGCAATCAATAGCCAAATTAGCAACAACAAACCTCTTCTTCCTCAGGAGTGATGAAATCATGTACCAGGTATATTCCTGGAATAGCTAGCTCTGATGCCAACAAAAATACTGAAAGTGAATCATTATCCTGAACCTAAAAAGAGATACATGTATATTTACCGAACAAACCAACAAAAAATATTTTAAAAGAGATGGTGAAAAAATAAATTAGAAAGAAAGGGGATGAGTAAAATGTCACGAGCTCTTAAAACATGAGGAAGAACCATCTCCACCTACTGCAAATCGACAAAGGGTGTATATTCACTGATCATATAAGGGCTATGAGGATCATTTGGCAGTTTAAAATCATTCTATAGGGGACTCAGACTCTTTCAGAAGCAATGGTACTTTCACCATCAACCTTACCTTTCCTTATTTGGAAAAAGCACACTTTGACACCGCAATCCGGCCTAATGCATCATCAATTTGTTCTTGTATTCAAAATCTTAACCTTATTTTTTTTTTTATTTTTATCTGGAATCATTATATCCCTCTTCTATCCAAATCCTCTTTCTAATAACACAATAACAATTCTTTTCAGAATGAAATAGCTTTCAGGTTTTCTAATAAACCTACATTGTTTGATCTAAAATTTCAGGCCATGTGTTGCTATTGGGGATTTGGAGGTGAAAAAGCCTTACACCGTAGTTCACTAAATGGGAAGAAGTTGGTTAGCATCATGAGATAACAATCGAAAGCAGCTCTGAGATTACCAAGTGATGACCTAAACTTATCTATAAAAGATGGATGGATCGGGTGATACACTGATACCTTAGCGGGCAGCTTAGGGAGGGAGAAACGCATGCGAAGAGTTCGACCGCGGAGTTGAGGGCAAGGGTTTCCATTGAGGGCTTGATAGGCAGCTTGGGCGGCAGTGGTATCAGAGAAGCAAACAATAACACGAGCACCGGTGTCATCGGCGGCATGCACTCCTGTTACTCGACCAAATGCGCTGAAGACCGAGGAGATGGTTTCCAAGGACAATCCCACGGTCGGCCCGCAATTGGCCACATATAAATTGGGGCTCGTTGTCGTCGAGCACTTGGGACGAGCAAACATGGAGTTCGCCGCCTCCTCAGCCGCCGCAGCGGCCATGGCCGGCAATAAATCACCAGAAAACTCAAAAACAATCCCTTCCTGATGAGTGAGAGATGAGGTTAAACTTTGGTTTATTTTAGACTACAGCACGTGAAGATCACGCGTATCCTTTCTTTTTTTCAAAATTTTTTTTTTCCTTTTTAATAGAAACTATTTTTTAACAATTCAATACAATAGCTGCTTGGTTTTCTTATCATCTTTTTATTTTATTTATTTTGCGATTTTTCATTTGACAAAACAGAGGAGAAAAATTGAGTTTTCCTTCCTGCATCTATTTGTCATTTGCCCCTCTGCAATCTGGACTTCTTCATGGACTTAATCAACAAGGAACTGACCGGCGTATCAATGGCAAACAAAACTCCAGTTTTTCATCAAGTTCAAGTTCAAACAAACATAATTCAGGAAACTCTGTGAATCTATTGACGTGCAAAAATCTGAATTATTTAGAAATGAAGGCAGAATAAACAACATTACAAGTAATAATAGTCGACATTGTTTGCATCCATTCCCATCACATATATATATATATATATAGAATCATGTATTATATCTGTATGTAATAATAGTCGAACAGGAAGAGTATATAATGCCGCAAATTGGAAAAAAAAAAATTCAAGTGTAACTAACAGTCATTATATGAATCATAAATTAATTACTCCAAAAGCCATGAGACGACTGGGAAGATCAAATTCACTTTGCATTAATTCAGAGAAGAAGATGATCATGGAGACCAAGAACCAGCAGCAGCAAAACACACCTATCCAACAATGTACATGGAGAGAAAGGAAAATCCACATGCCTAATTTAATGATTCATTTTATTACTCCCCATGTAAACAATCTGAGCATGCCTTCCAATCCTACTGCCAAAAACATTGCACATTCTACCAATGACTTAAAATAAATTATGGCCTTGATGCATTGATGCTTTTTGAAGCTTGGAGTAACAGGATCCAAAAGAATATAATTGGAGACAGCACAAGCAGATGGCCTATGAACTGAAATTTCAGTCACATCCACTGAAGACAGAGCTCAGCAAACCTTTTTAAACAATAGTTACTTCCATAATCTTTTCACGCATGAGATGAAGGTAAAGTGGTTGCCATTGGGTGTCCCGCACTTCGTCCTAAAACACAAGTACTTGTCAGACTGAAAGAAGATGCACATCAACAAAGTAAAACACATGAAAATGTAGAGTAGATGAACAAAAGTTGACAAAGAAAATTCAGCAAGTATCTCCTTGTATATTAAATAAAAATAAATACATCATAGCCTCTTTTCAACTATGGTCGGGACCAACAGGCTCTATTGATAACAAAAGCAGATGTCTTTTAGGGCACTCACGTCAAAGTTAGAAATCAAATAAAACAAAGGTAAGTTATCTGCTATGTATAAATCAACCTCGAGTTTAAATAGAAATAATATGCAAGAAACTAAGCTTGATTACGTAGATTACCCAAGGAAATGCCATTGTCCAATAAACTACTTGCTGATGAGTATGAATCTCCCCTGCTATAGTTAGAATGAGATTGTTGTTGATGATCTCGTGGGTTACTGTGTGTAAAAGTTGACTGCATATATCTGCGAGCAGATTGCTGCCCAAAACGGCTGGGAGAGTTTTGTGGAAAAGGAGGCAGCTGATCAGATGTAGAAGGAAAATTACCAACAAAGGGAGGGTGTGCCGGAAATCTTCCTTCAGTTCTGAAATAGGGACAAAATAAACAAAGTTAATAATAATAATAATAATAATTAATAAATAAATATAGAGTAATGAGATTTACACACTAATCTGGCATCAACAGAAGAAAAAAAAAATAGACTTCACAAGATTTTGCAACCCAAAACATTCCCAAGGGAAAAGTTCTGGACTAAAAAGTTGAGGGTGCTATACCAAATCACTTGAACCATAAAGAAAACAGACCTTCTGACCTCGATTTTTTATAAAAGCACAAGAGCAACACAAACATGCAGAGTTTGGACAATAACATCTTCATTACCAACCACATGTTTAAATGTCAAACAAAGAAAATATCAAAGTTGGAAAAAGATTATCCATACCTGGGATTTGATGAAATAAAAGGAGCTTGATTAGAGCCAGCCCTGGACCGACTAGCTCCACTTGCTTGACTTGCAGGGTCAACTGTATCATTAAGGTGCATGTCCTTAGCAATGCCAAAGGATATGGAGTTGATTTCAGGAGTATCCTCTTGTAAAAGAAGTTCATCACTGAAAAACAAATAGTAACATGAACATTAAAAGATGAGAATAAAATAATCATCCAATTAGGACAAACTTCAATAATAAAAATAAGCTACACACATTATAACACTGAAACCATGAAAATATTTGGTGATTAAAGGAGCATGAGAAACATTTCTCTATGATCTTAGTGTCTAATAAAAATTCAACCCATGGAGGTAAACTCAATTGGAAAATACAAAATTATATCTGATTCATTGAAATAAATAAGGCAAAACACAGCAAGATGCAAGTATTTTAGTATTTTATCAGGTGAGTTGGTACATGCATCATCAAAAAACAAAATAGATCATATACATTGGTTAGGCATATCTCATGATAAGGCAACTGACAAATGGACTTCAACAACCCAAGAGAAATACAATATAGAAAGAAATGCGGCATATAACAAATTCTAACTTTGGTTACACAAATAGTGATGACCGTTGGTATTGAAGAGAAGATAATTATAAACCCAGTGATAAAACCAAAGTGGTTCAAACATCTATAAATTACATCAGCAAAAATGCATGCTATGATTTGTTTTGTTTTAATTTCTAAATTAGGCCTATCTTCTTCACAAATCACTGGGAATTATGACATTGGGCGATCTACATGCCTTCATGACACATGAAAGGAATAGAGAAACAATAAATGATAAATGCAGTATGATGGCAGGCATCAGGATATGACTGACTGATCATTGACACACCTGTAGTTGGGATCCCAATCTGCAGGATCAGGAGGTGAGCTGCTTTCAGGTTCATCACACATTAGTTCCGAAGTTTGTGGTGGCGGGTGACATACTGGAAACTTCTGATAAGTGCTTGAAGAGGATCCTGAAAAAAATGTATTCCCACATTTCTTTTGTGGCCTCCAGCTAGAGAAATTAGAAGTTGGATGGACGCTGAGAGGAGAAGAAGCAACCCCTCGAGCATAAACATCTGGGTAACCATAATCAGAATGATGATTGTGCCAGCTCTGTGAGGAGTTCTCATGAAGTTGCACATGAGAAGTTCCAGGGCTACCCCAACTCTTTTTAAATTGGCCAATTGCAGCACCCTTGCCCAAAGGAGAGCCATGAAAAGTTACTCTTGCAGAAGTGGGGCCAAATTTCCCAGGAGGCACATTTGAAATTTGGATTTGAGAGCTTGGAGGAGTATACTGTGAAGGACTAACTCCCAAGGACATTGGAGCAAAATTCCTTGTGTTAGGGCTTATACCAAAACCATTTCCATGAGATAATGGGGGTCTACGTCTAGCATCGGGACTTGCTCCAAGAAATGATCCTCCAAATTGCCCCTGTATGCTCATGGCAGATGACCCAACAGGTGGCTGATATGCGTACATGCTATTGGCATCAACATAGCTGCCATAGCTGTTCCTAAAACCAGTATTATCAGTGTAGCTACCATAACTTCCCATGCTGCCGTAACTACCATATGAAAGAGGCGTCTGCATATGAGGACTGTTGTGTGGAAGATACCTGTGCACATTCAGAACCTGAAAAGGTCCAAAAACAGACCCTTGCATTTAAAAGGGGAGGGAAAACAAACCAAGCTGGTATCGGTATTGCTGAGACAAAGACAAGCAGATAACATTGTAAACTTCAGTTTGGTAACCAGAAATCCAACAGAAAATGACCTGAGGAGATAGACCGGCCGCTAGCCAATGTCCCTCAACTGGATTGTGATTGACTGCAACAGCACGAATGACAGGCTAAAATACAAAGAACGTTAGGTATGATTCTAATCAGCAGTACAAGATAGTCAAAGCGCCTCCCATGAGGTGCATCATAAGATATACCATAGCATAAGAAGAGCATGACAGGCACTAGTTTGAAATTGATATTTTGCAGGAGAAGTTTCACTCTTACATGGTCCTATATCATACAAGTAAAAGGACAAGATAAATGGTCTGTCAAATGAGGAGGGCATTCTAGAGAACTTACGATTTGCGGGACCTCTTGAGGGGGGCGATAAGGGCACAAAAAGGGTTCACCAGTAACAAATGGATGAAATGAAGCCTGCAAAATAATATAAACGACTGACAAGTTTTCTTGATGAATAATAAAAGTAAAGCCGATTAGGTGAGTTAAAAACACCTGCAAAGGCGACCAGCGCTTTTCAGGATCAAATTGTACAAGACCTCTCAAAAAATCAACCAAGGCCAACCGAGTGCGATTCTCTTTTCACACAATAACACAGGTGAAGGTCATTAAGTATGCACAGATATAACAATAGAAGAAAAGAAGATAATTGCTTTTAGTGAAACACAAGCATCAGAGTAACCTTTTGAGATTTCCTCTTCAGGCAAATTCTTCTTGTATGGATAATTTGTTATAATGTCCTCAAGCTTTACAAAATTGTAATAGTGTTTCCCTATGACAGGTTTTTTCGATTCCCTCTGAGATATTAAATTAAAATAAAAGAATCAAAAAGATTCATGAAAATAATTAAACCTTTTAGAATTTAAAAAAAAAAAGTCAATACATACTGCTTCATACTCCTCTTCTGTTAAAAATTGGTAAGTGTTCGAGATTCTCTTGCACATTGCATCATTTTCCATGCTGTAAATACTACCAATACGCTTAAAGAATCTGTTCGTATTGCTACCAAGCCTAAGCAACTCATCAGGGGGCTGTCCACTACAAAAGTTGGAGAACACAGTCGTTGCCCATTTCAACCATGTGACTCGCAACAAATAAAATAAAAGAGAGAAATGGCAGGTAGTTATGCTGACAAAGAACAGCACAAAGTAGGCTGCAATATTCCACTGAGTTATTATGTATATACAAAATTTAATATGCCAATTTTCTTTCCTAAAATGGCACTTAAGTTCAATCTACCATTCACCCATGCCAGCTTTTACATGGCAATACCGCATAAGTTGAAATGCCAAAAGAGCAAGCATTTCACATTTCTCATTGTGAAGGAATATCCAGGGGAAAACTATACTTTAAACATAAACATAAAATGGCAAACATTGGAATATATAAACAAACAGCATGAATGAACTCCCTAAATGTCCAAACTGCAAGAATATATCATATCATAACTCATAACACGCATTGAGAATACAAAATTTGAGCATTTGGCAAGTTTGCTCTGTAGGTAGTTAAGGTGCTGCTCTAGCATCAGCTCCGTTATGAACATATATTTGTATAAAAAAAAATTATGCGTTAGTAATTGAACATTTTTTGGTGCCAATTCTGATCAGTTAATATAGCTAATATAAGTTTTCGGTGTATAGCAAATTAGAATCAGGTAGGCCAAACCATATCCTAACCCACTTTGGATATAGGCAACCTCAAGCAAATGCGATTCTTATTTATAAAATAAAAATAAAATACATCCATAATGAACAGAAATGCTTACCCAAGAGTATCTATCATTCGTCTCAAAATATCAAATTCTGAAGCTCCAGGAAATAATGGCAACCCTAGAAATAGCTCAGCAACAATGCACCCAAAGGACCACATATCAATTGCAGTGGTGTAGCTGATTGAGTGTTAAGAACAAAACAAAGCTTACTAATGCCTCAATCAGAGAAATTTCACTAATCCTTTGCTCAAATAAATGTCTGTGTGTGTGTGTGTGTGTGTGTGTGTGTGTGTGTGTGTGTGTGCAGCAATGGCATTACAAGACAAAAAAAAAGGGACATACATAAGGCACACAAAATATCAGGTTATTGATTCGATATCATTTCTTGTATAAATGATCAAACTAAAAGAAGGAATACCAAAATCATCCAGTACATAATATAACAAACTAAAATTCATAGGATACGAGCAACCAAGAAGAACTTCCGGAGACCTGTAGTACCGGCTCTGTAACAGAAGAGAAATTTAACCAGTATATCAAGCAACCAAGAAGGGGATTTTACAACTAAGCTGATGTTGATGATTGGGTGAGTGTGCAACCTGAATGTATGAGTAGATTGTCTGTTTCTCCATGCATGCTGATCCAAAATCAATAACTTTTATTTCAGCTGGCTTCACACTGTATGATGATCCAATAAGTTTGACTACAACAATTTAGAGTAAGGCATGCTTCACTTATTAATTACAAAGAAATTACCTTGTGGAGATAAGTATATTTTCTGGCTTTAAATCACAATGTATGATACCAGCATCCTTTATCACAACTAAAGCATGCAGAATCTAAGGACATAACACAAATAAGAATTTTAAAAATTATTGAGTAGAATAAGAACCACAACTCAATGGGCACTCACGATGAAGTTAAAAGCATAAAAAAAAAAAAAAACAATTAAAATAAGAGTCAAAACCTGTTTTGAGAACATCTGTACGATATTCAGTGACAAACCCTTGTAATTGTTTAATTTAATAAGCTCAAACCTACAAAACCCATAGACATTCAGATTACATTACTTATTCAATCAAATGCCTGAATGAACAAAAAAATAGTTATTTGTGCAACATGTCAAGGGATTCCTTACAGATTTGGTCCTAGCATTTCAAATGCAATGCATAAATGGTTACGAAATATGAAATAATCAAGCATTCTGACAATGTGATGATTATCACCAAGATCAAAGTTGTTATTCAGCTGCAATAAATAAATAATAAGAGTCAGCCACATGTGGAAAGTTTTGTATAATAGACATAAGCACATGATGAAATTAACTTCTATGTATTTCATATTTTCATGTACCAGACTCAAAATAGAGACTTCTGCCATGCCTTGCCGATAATAAGCAGGCTGATTTTTTATGACTTTCACTGCAACAAAATGATCAGTTTCAGGAATCGAGCACTTGACAACTTGTCCAAAAGTTCCTTGGCCTAGCATGTCTTTAACAATATACCTGCAGCATAAAAACATAATCCCAGTTAAACATTTGATATGTGAGCCAGACCGCACACAACACCAAGGAGAAAGATCTGTATATGAGGAAAATAATGTGTGAGGTAGCCTAGAGAATAAGGAATAATCAAAAACAAAAACCATCAATGAAAAAGCGAAAGTACGGAAAGAAATATCACGTAAATACGTAACAAAACAAAGGATTGTCTAAAGTAATGGTTGCAGAACAAACCTTTGTCTTGTTTCAAAATTAACCAGCACAAAGTTTGTGTACAAGATCATATCTGAATTTGCATTATCAAATCCATCATTCTGCACCGCAACTGATGGGCTAGTAAAAAAATGCTTTAGGTTCAATGTTTCTGCACATTTGAAGCCAGGATCACATAACTGGTATGTGGCAACAATATCCCTGGTTAATTTTGCAACCATCTGCATATGCACAAATGCGCAAAATTAAAAGATGGAATAATTGAACAAATGTATTTGTAACAATGAAACCAGAAAATTATATTAGAAAAAAGAATCAAATTAAGTGATTTTGTGATGAGGAATGTTCAGAAGGAGCTGCAACGACCAAGCATATACTTGCTACCAGCTTAATAACAAAATCTCAAACTTGTATAACACTATAACTAGAGACAGTCACATCAACTATGCTATGCAATCAGTATAACAAAGCATAGATATGGCAGGTAACTTAATTTCCAGGACAACCTTCATGTGGTACATTAAACTCCAAATATATTTCGAGAAAAGTAGATAACAAGACAGAAAAATGACATCAGTAATGCCGAATACTATTTGATCTCTAACGACTTGTGAGATTTTGGTGATAACGCTTTAAATCTGTCCAATATCCAACAAATAAACGATGTCTATTTCCTAGCTAACTATTGGACATGTTCAGGGAAAAAATAAGTCTTGCATCCTATCACTGGTTACATAATTCCGTCTCTGACACTAAACAATAAACTTGCTAAGATGACAGGGCAAATGCCTTTTTTGTTTTTGTTTTTTTTTTAAGGGGACAAAAAAAGTCCAATTTTGATCCAAACTCTCAACTTAAGCAGAAAAAACAAATTGATAGGCATTGTAAAAACAGAAAAAGTGGAAAACTTGAAGTCTCCAAGCAAGAGAAAGAAAAGCAAAAGATTGCTTTATTGCTGTCAATGGAGACGGCGCAACAGAAGGAAGGAAGAGGGCAAAAAACCTACTGTCTTCTTCCGAGTTACCGGTGGCCTCCGACCAGAAGACTGCGTTCCCAAGTACGGTCGGAAAGCCCCGCCACACGGGTTCCACGCCGACAAGGAATCCAATGAACCACCCTCGGCCTCACCACCTCGAGATCCACTCTCCTCCATCCCTTCGCCAGCATCTAAAAGATCAAACCAAGGCTACGCCTTTTTCTCCCCCAGCCGTCGGATGCAAAGGGATGAAGAGAATGCGTGAGATGTTGGAGAAGCAGAGCGAAGACAATCGGATCGATCCAAGAGATGGGGTTGATTAGGGGGGAGGGAGGAGTGGGATTGGGGCAGGCTTAGGGTTTCATGAAGGTTGACGGACTTGGCGTCGGAGACTCTGTGGGATGAACTAGGACGGAATCGGGACCCGGCACGGTCCCTTTTATAGCCTCCTCCTCCTCCGTCTCCCTTCTTTTTCTTCCTTTTTTTTCCTATCTTTCTTGTGCTTCCTATAAATAGCTAATTTATTTATGTAAATATTTAATACATTCTCTAATTAACCATGGTTTAGCAAATAGCCTCCAATTTATTTTCTATTCACACCAAGAGAAAGAGACTCAGGATGGACTCGAGTTTAATATATATATATAATGCATTGCATACAACCTTCGAAGACACGAGGTCTTTCTTGGTTCCTTTAATAAGTGGGAATTATGTGTCTGCTTGGCTTTGTTCTTTATAGTAAGTACAAATACCATGGTGAGATCGGCTAAAAATCTTTTGTTACTTATTTTGCCATCAGACAAAACAAGGAATAATTCCATAAAATTGCGATTGTAAAGAAATAATGAGGAAACAATTATATTTGGAAGGGGGTTTTTATTTATTTACTTTTTTATTTTTTGGGCTAATTTTCTCAAACCCTATTGATAAAGTTAATTTGGAATTCTACGTTAAGTGATTGAGATGAGCTAGCTTATGACACGTTGAACCAAATCCGGGGGCCCTAAGGGACAGGTGTTACCGCATTGCCGTCCTTGACATATACTTAAAAGAAATAGCAGAGTGTCAGAACACAATCAAGAGTGATTATAATAAGACATTAATAGATACACAATAATACCTTTTTAATAATAATAATTAGCATAAAAGCAGGACGCATAACAATATTCCTGTCATTTTACCAAAAAAAAAAAAAGCTTGCAGTGACGCTAATAATAATACTATTGACTGATGACGGTGAACAAGTGCAAATCCTTGGGAGTTTTAACAGCGATGGAATTGCAAATGCGGCCATCAACAATGTTCATCTGGTCAATGAGGGAGCGCCTGATGTGGCCTGGTGGTGTTTCAGTAATACCAGCAAGGTACACATCTGAAGAAAAGTCAAATCTGAGAGTGGCAATTGGAGTGCTCGGCTTCTTCACTTCATCTTCTTGCAAGATGTCTCCAATCCTCGACAGTATTCTGAACGCTATGCTCACGAGCACCCTCGAGTATGCTTCCACTATCGAATGCCCCACATCCTGCAGTGTATTTGTTTTATTTTATTATTCTTATTTTTATTTTTATAGGTAATTAATTAAACATATATATATATATGTAATTATTATTATTATTATTATTATTGTTAAGTAATACACTAAACGCACTAACCTTGTTGTCCTGGACTTTGGTAACATCTATAAAAGTTTGAGGCAAGTTTGGAAATCTCATCTTGAGGATGCAAAGAATCGTTTCTGCTCTTTCCAGTGCTGCCTCCATCCTTTGTGCTTGTGATCTGGCGTCGCGTATCAAATGCCACGGATAACGGATTGGTGATTTTTTGCATGGCAGCGGCGGCTGCTCTGAAATCCTGTGTCTCCATGCAAAGATTGCTCCCTCTAACCTGTTGACAGTCTCAAGCACACAGTGCTCACTCTTCAAATTGAGGGAGAGCATGATTTCCTCAATGGAGCAGAATTCAGCAGTTATTGCATGGTAGAGACCTTTTCCCAAGCTTGACTTTCCTGACTGCAATGCGAGCGCAAACACACACACACATATACGTATATATATATATATATATATAACTGATCAACCAGTTTATATAATATAGCAAAGATGATAAAGATAGGGATGATGTTTCCTTGCCTTTGGAAGAGCATCTTTGACAGCAGTCGGAATGGGCATTTGAAGCAAAACTTGTTCATTAATGGATTTTGCAGCCTTGAGGACTTGATGGACAAGCTTCCCTTGACAACCAAGCCTTTTGCGTTGAGATGTCGATAGCCCAGACTCAGGAACTCGTGGAGATGGCAGCCACCATCTTTTGCTTGGTCTAGAGTCAGGAGTACTACTCCAACCTTCTGCTCTGCTGCCTCCCTCAGAGTACCAAAACTCAGTGTCCACCATGGAATCCAAAACGTCCTGCATGCAAAGAATGTACGTAGTAGAAGAAGAATTAACTGGCTGCTGCTTGTTCATTCAATTGGTATTTCTATCAATATGTAGTAATTTATTTAATAAGCATGCATTGTTTACTCACAATGAGCATGGTATCAAGTTTCTGAAGGGCAGGAAGACTCACGTGAACATCTGAACGAGCTTTTGAGGTCATTACCTGCATAAACGAAGTCAAAAATGTCAGATATATGTCCCAAGTAGATGAGCACCCTTACTTAGTTTTGGACCTCTAACTCTACCTCTACCTCTACCTCTACCTCTAACATGCGGCCATTGACACCATTTTGTTTTGCAGGAACCAATTCAACCATGTAGTTGATAGGGGAGAGCAGCCAGTCCATCTCTCTCCGCCACCTCTTCTTTCTTTCCTCGGACAGGGGCTCCAATTTCCACAGTTCCCCAAAAACACATGCTGAAAAGAAGTCACATTGACAAAGCTCAGATAATATCTATATATAACAACAACAGTTTTGAATGAAAACATTCCATGGCATCTCAAGGATGTTGCCATGCATATATATATCTATATATATATATATATAAGACCATCTCAATCAACATTATCATAAATTTTGTGATAGTTAAATAATCACTGCAGACACACCACATATGAGGAGGAAATATATACGGTATACAAGCTAGAATAAGATCGCATCAAGTATATATAAATTATCCAAGTGGTAAGTCACCTAGCTAGCCATCATGGTGAACAGGGTAAAAAGTAACCACATGGAAATGCAAATAATTAAGAGAATGTGTAAGAACGTACAGTTTAGAACTTTGCAAAGTACCTGAGAGGTTTATGATGGCATTGGACAATGCCAAAGCAGTGCTGATCCCTCGAGTTCCCCCTGAAACATCTTCACCCAGTAACAACTTTGCAAATTTCTCCTTCATGACCTCAACATCAGATATGCACAATAAGTAAGCAGTAGGCTGAGCCTTCCCCTTGGGACAGACACGATCAAGGCAGCTTAGGATATCCAAGTCATGCAGAGGCTGCTCCTCCTCTTCCTTTTCCTTTTTGTTAGATGCCAAGCATTGGGAGGAGAAAGAGGAGCCAGACGCATCCTTGCTAGAGGAGCAACTCGTGGAATCCTCATCCAATAAATCAGTAGTAGTGACACAGCCATCAGGACCACTCATCATGCCACTGTTGCCACTGATGTTGTCGTGGGAGCAGCTGTTGAGGATGAAACTCTCAAGCCCATTATAAGTCACTACACCTGCATACATAATTGAAACCTTATTTCAACTTTCCCATGCCAAATTTCACATGGACTGTTTCTTTTGTTCTTTTAAAGCCCGCAGCAGAGATATATACCCCATTTTTATTAACTGAAACAGAGACCTTAACTTACATGCTACTTCGAAGAAACGAACGTTGTACCTAATTAGTTTAAACTCTTCTTAATTTGACCCAATAGTTTAAGCTTATTTTTTTAATGAAGAAAAGAGATTACAGTATACCCTCTTGATGAGTCGAAACAATGTTCATAACACTTGTACAGCTTCTAATGTATTAGTGAAAATATGCTCAATTCAATAGGAGGAGACTTTTGAGTTCCTGAACCTGCTGGTGGTGGTGGTGGTGGTGGTGGTGATGTGGCAAAACTACTCTGTAAGACTGTAAAGACTGTAAAGGACTACTATGTACAGTAATGGAAGTAGGTGATGACTTGCAGCCTCACGAGTCACGAGCCTCTGGAGCGTGGAATGAATGGAATATTGGAAGAATGAATGAAGGAATGGATCGAGCGCATGACGAGTGATGAAGTGGCACATGCAACAGCAGCAAGGCTTCACTGCCATAGTGCCATACCACATCACTCACGTGACTAAGCTAGCTAGTCAGACAAATGGATTCATGCACATGTAAATATTTCCCAACGACCAGAAACCAAAATACTCCAAGTTTAAGAGCTTGTGAAATCAAAAGTTTAATCTAATCCAAGCCAACAGTTACTACATGCAAGGTGAGAGTGAGAGTAAATACATAGCACACAGCACACAGCACATAGCACATCCAAAACCATAGGCGGGTGGCGGCATGAAAACAGCAAGTGTTAGCAGATCAGGATTATTTTAGTATTTTACACAACAAATAAGGCCTATTTATTACAAAACTCTGAGCACCAACTGTGCACTGTCTCACTGTACAGTGCACCCACCATCCCCATCATTTTTCCTACCCTCTGTCATACAGATTACAGACACATAATTTGGACCTACTTGGCTACTTCAATCGAATATGAAGTAGTCACGTGTTGGTCGGCTTTTAAGTGAGCCAGTCAATGGTGGTTAGTGATTGAGTAAAAAATAAGAATCGTTTTTAAAAAACGTAAAATATAAAAATAAATTTATAATAATAATAATAATAATAATAATAATAATAAGAGAATCCATCATCTAGGAACGTTCCTAGATTTCAAATCTAGGGATGTCCATAGTAGCCATCGGATGAAAATCTGACGACTCTTATTATTATAAACAGTAAAAACTGCGTTCTACAGTATTGTACAGTGATCATGAACAGTAAAAAAGTGTACAGTGTTTATATAATCAATCAACCATCGGATGATGATCCAACGGTTTAGATTTAAAAACATCCCTAGATTTGAAATCTAGAGACGTCTCTAGATGATGTTTTCCCTAATAATAATAATAATAATAATAATAATAAAAAAGGAGCAAATGCATATGTAAAGCTGCATTAAATCAATCAACATGTACTTTATCCATTTTACAAAAATAAATTTAAAAAAAAAAAATATGGAAAGGGAGTGGAGATGAGATGAACATACGATTATTCTCGTCAAAGTCGATGCTGATGTCTCTGTTGTGGCGGCGACAGCAAGCTAATCTCCTCATCATTTGAGGTACCAAAGCCAAAGGAAAGGTCTTCAGGCTTTCTCTCTGATGCAGCAAAGATGAAATTTTTAACGGCTTGCTTTTTTTGCATAGCATTACTATATATCAAGTGAGCAACCTAAACACACACACACACACGCAGAGAAACGTTTTTGGCATAAATTTCTCTATGTTTCATCAATAACGCTGGCACTGGTTTGCCAATATTTCAGAAATTTGTAAAAAAGAGAGAACTAGAGGAAGGGGACCTCAAGTGCCCCCCCACCCAACCCAAAAAATAAATAAAATAAAATAATGAATGAAATAGAGAAGAAAAGGATAGAAACAGAACAGATCCTGGTCCCAGCGGGGTCGTTCAAACATTTCAAAATTAGGCTAAAATCACAATCAGAATCATGATTGAAATAGAGCATGTGAGAGGCTACTACTCTTCAAATCAAATAAAACCAGGTTTTTTTTATTATTTTTTTCATCCAGATCAGCAGGTAAATGAAGGTAACCTGATTAAGAAACAAAAGATGTTGATTCACCACCAACGAAATGGAAATGGGGGAGAAGTCGCAGCTAAAAGATTTTTTTTTTTTTTAAAGATGAATAAAAAAAAAAATAATAATAATAATTGAGAAAGAAACAAGTTTACATTTTGAAACCAAAAACATAAGTAGAAAATTGCATTTACTTACTAGGAGTTTGATCTCTCTCGGGAGGGGACTTGTTCTTAAATAAAATCTCTAGTGGATTTCCAAATGTGCACCAAAAAGAGCAGCAAAGACTTTTGAGGAATTTGCTGAAGAAGTGCGATAGCAGTTAGAAGAGAAAGACTTGCAGTGAGTCACCGGCGGCTTTTTTCCAAGGAAGGCACACACACTCACAGAGTCTCAGAGGGAGCGGACGAGAGCGTGGGTTGTTGCCATTAAAAACACAAGTCTTCAATTCCAAGTACTACTACTACTTATTATTATTATTATTATTATTATTTAAAAAAGTTAATAAATCACGTTTATTAAGAAAAAGAACCAAAACAAACAACAACCCTTCCACTAACCATAAAAACAAAAATAACAGAAAAAAATTAAAAAAAAAACAACGGGTCTCCTGACCCTCTTAGAACAGAAGAACTACTACTACTTCTGTTTTTGTTTCCTATTTTTTATTTTTTATAATATTTTTATTATTTAAAAAATCTTTTAATTTGGAACTTATAAAATTCTCTTTTACTAGATATAATAATTAACAGGGAATCCTAGAAAATAAATAAAGTCATAATATCTTATCATATATATAAAAAAAAAAAAACTTGTGAGCTCTGCGGTGGGCTGGGACGTGACACTCTGTCAAAAAATAAATAAATATTTTGGGTTGTATTAAAAACAATTTAATTAATTGATTTGTGAGTGCCACTGTGATTTATATATACCAGTTGCTTGAAGATGAGTAAGCTTTTTTAAAAAAAAAGAAAAAAAAAAAGAAAAAAAAATGAATAAACCACCGTGTGAGCAGTTTATATTTGCAACTCCAAATTATAATATTATCATCCTCACTCTAAGTCAAAAGTCTTGATTAATAAAATGCATAATTAAACAACTCTGCTAATCATCGGTTTCATGTGATAATGCTGCTTCTATCCTCTCTTTAGAGGGTCTCTGTCAAGAATCCGCAGGCTGTTAAAAATGAAAGAGAAAAAATTAAAGAACTCCATCCGAAGAATTCACATTGCACATTCATTGAATTATCATCAAGAAATTTTCACTGAGTGATGATGAATCGATGATGGAGTTGGGAATGAGTCACAGCACAAAATCCACTAGGCATTGTCTTCCCATGCATCAACTCCAAGGGACCAGACCTCTATTATGCACACATTGTCCGTTTGGATCAACTCTATGATTGAGACGTACGACATATTTATATGACAAGTAACAAGTTGTTGTTTGATTGGTAATTGGTAGTGCTGCAGCTGCTAAAGCATTCCATTTACCCGTATATCCAGTGTTTCAGGTGATGATTCTTCACCGTTTATCATTTTTTTTTTACGCACCTTTGCCTTCTGTGCTGCTTTTAGCTCGTTATTTGTAAAGAAATGGGGCCAGACTGTCTACCAATCTGAACCATGACATTCACATAAATTGAAATTCAGAAAATTGAATCGAATTTGAATACGGAAGATGTGCCTTTTGGGTTGAAGAGGACAGACATATAAAAGAATGTCTCTTTGAGCAAAAAGACGCTACACATAATCCATGCCTCGTTGTCTTCTCTTCTTGGGAATGAAAGAACTCCATTATTCAGTTACATGTACAGTAATTAGATTACTAGTTGGCATTATAAAAAACGGATTCACAGTGTCAAATAGTATAGTTGCTTGCAAATATTGCTCGCTGCTTCAATTCATCTTGGTTGAATAATAATAGTTTCAATCCAGTCTGAAATTACACAATAACCGGGCTGAGCTCAACCAGCCCATCCCCAACACAAAATTTTTGTTTTTAGCCCATCTGTATGCATTGCATTGATTTGTTAAACCTCTGTTTTTTTGTTTTAATTAAAAAAGTCACATTAAAAACTTACATAGAGATATCATCACTGTACATGAGTTGAATTTGTTTAAGCTCAATTAAAAAATTAATAATGCTAATAATGATAATAAGCAGAAATTAGCAACAAAAAAGAGTACGAATGAGTTTTCAAATACCCTTTAAAAAAAAAATTCAAATACATAAAAACTTGAGTTGTTGTAGAAATATTTATGGTATGATAAATGATAACAACTGTTTATTTATTTATTATTACTATGATTGAATAGTAATGTAAGAAGACCAGACTGAGATAGAGATAGAGATAGAGATATAGAGATAGAGATAGATAAGCCAAAGGCCTCCGGCGTCACTCCCGGGTGTGACTTGTGAGGAAGATGCAGGTAGCCGTTTATTCTTCTTCTTCTTATTGCTCCGCTCTCACTCCGCATTTATTCATGGCTTCCAATTCCAAACCCAAGACCAAGGTTTGTCCCTCCTTAAAAACCCTAGATAAACCCTTTCTTTCAATGCTGCTAAATCTAGCGCCATGGTATTGGTCGCAGCTGATCACAAGAGGCTGTGGACCATCGTCGTCTTACAAGAAGAAGAAGAAGAAGAAGGTGCTTTGTCAGATTGAGCTCAAACCGCCTCCTTATCCAACCGTACGTACACCTCCCTCTCTTCACTCTCCTCCTACCCCTGCCTAAATTCTTAATAATTCATATATATATTTTTGTTGCTTCTATTCTGGTATTTGCTTTACTTGTTCATCAATGATGATTGATGGAGCCATTCATTCCCCAGAACGCATTGGAGCCATACATTAGCCGGGAGTCGTTGGAGTACCATTGGAGCAGGCATCACAGAGGCCATGTCCACAGCCTCAACAAGCAGATTGCTGGGACTGACCTCGATGATATGCCATTGGAGGACATCATTCTCACTTCCTATAATAAGGGTCATTTCCTCCCTTCTTTCAACCATGCTGCCCAGGTCTTCAATTTCACCCAAATATATATATATTTATATTTATGTTCTTCTTCACTTGTATGTTTATGTATGCAAGCTGTTAAAATAAATAATAAATAATAAATAATAAATAATAAAAATAACATGTTTCATCTTTACAGGTCTGGAACCATGATTTCTTCTGGCAATCCATGAAGCCAGGTGGTGGAGGACGTCCCTCCGGCCAACTTCTACAATTGATTGAAAGGGACTTTGGCTCACTTGAAAGAATGCTGATGGAACTCAAGGCTGCTGCATCAACACAATTTGGGTCTGGCTGGGCTTGGCTTGTGTGTGAGTTGCTGCTTCTCAATTGCTTGCCCAATCTTGCTCTGCTGCATTCATTTGATATTTCCATCATGTTTAAGGAGCTTCTTTTTTTTTTTTTCCTGTTCGCATTAACATCAGACAAGGCAAACAAATTAGATGTGGGGAATGCTGTGAATCCCCTCCCCTCGGAGAAGGATAACAAACTTGTTGTTGCAAAGACTCCAAATGCGGTGAATCCGTTGGTCTGGGACTACTCTGTAAGCATTTTTCACTGGGCAGTGACCATTCATTATCGGTATTTATTTTATGCATCCATGTTACTTTCTTTTTATATTGTCCGACTTGTGCTTGAGCGTTCACATGATAGTTCATGGTCTTTATTCTTTAATCAGCTCCAATGCTTTGGTGATACCTGGATGAGAGGAATTCAGTGATATATCTTCATTTCTGCTCAAATCTCTGAATATAAATAAGAATTAATAACCATATGGAGGTTTTACCCTATATATTAAAGAAGCCAGAATCCTGCAATTGGTGGCTCAAAGAGATGAAACTGTGTAAACGGATGTTTTCCCCCAATAGGCTTGTGTTAAACCTTGTGATATTCATGTTCTTTTGTGTGCCATCATTCAAATTATGTGGTAGGTCAATAGTGTCACTCTGCTGGCAACCATTAAATTCAAGAATTGATCTTTCAGAATCATGTACAGTCTCCACGTTACTAAATTTAAATGCCAAATTCATTTTCCCCACATCAAAGTCCAGGGGTTGTGGCTTTAAATTTCAAATTTTTGTTGACTCTTATATCTTTTGCTATTGTCATCTAGATTAGTTCTATCACTTTCGCTTCCAACAACTATAGTTTTTTAATGTGTATTTTTGGCAAATCTTACAAGGGCACAGACTGTACAATGCTCTGAGTACCAATGCCCACAATCATTCACTCCTTTGTTCTTGTCACTTTTAATATAGGCCCTGTACACAGGGCAGGTTTAGCAGATTTCCTCTCAAGGACAATCTTCCACCAATGTAGGGATAACCCTTCAGGTTTTTCTTTCTATTGAGGCATGGAGTTTTTATGTTATTTTTCTACTAGACTATAACATCAAGCTCTTGTTAAGCTGTGAAAGATCAAACACAAATTACTAAACTCTGACAATGAACCGTCTTAACATTGCATCCAACCTAGCAAATAACGGTAGATGAGCTTTCAGTTAGAGAATGTAAAAATCATTCACAAGCTTTAACGATCTAGTTCCTAAATGTACTGCTTTTTGAAAGGGGAAAAACTCATTCAATAGCTTAACACATTCCCTCCCGTGTCAGGTCGGTGGTGTTTTGTGAAATGTGCTTAGCAGCCACCATTTGACATTGACTGATGTTTCATTTCATCTGTTATTTGATTTCTTAAGAGGGATAAGCTTGTGATTATTATCTTAGGTGTTGATTTCCATGTGTTTCTATTGTTCTAAAAAGAAGCTGACCAGATGATATTGATGTTTCATTGCAGCCACTCCTTGCTATTGATGTCTGGGAGGTATGCTTTTTAACTGCATATTACTTTTGAATTATATACTTTTTCCAGGTTAACACTTGCTTAAAGTTGTTACTGATAATTAAATTGGTCCAACAGCATGCCTACTACCTTGACTATGAGGTAAAGCTAGCTTTGATGAGTAACATAACTAAACTCTAGTTTTAGGGCTTGTTTGGGATGGCTTTTAAAAAAAAGTGCTTTTTTGTTAAGTTGTAGAAGCACTTTTTTTTTAAGTGCTTTGGAGAGTAAGTTAAGTGCTTTTTAATGTTTTATGTTTGGGTAAACTAATGCAAAAGCACTTTTATATGTGTGAATTGTTTGGATGTAGATTTTTAAAAGTGCTTTTAGGGGTGGGAAATTACTAAAATGGGCATTCATAAGTTTTTATTAAATTACTATTATACATTGTTAATAATAATTATTATTATAATAATGACTTAATATATTATGAGCAAAATAATAATAATAAGTAATAATTATCATTATTATTATTATTATTAGAACTTAATGTATTATGATTGTAATAATAATTATTATTAATTATCATTATTATTATTGTTATTATTATAACTTAATGTATTATGATTATAATAATAATTATTAATTATCATCATCATCGTAATTACTATTATAATGTGTTATGATTATAAAATTATTATTATAACTTAGGGCTAGAGATGGGGAAATGTTAGAAAAAAACATGGGCAATTTAGTAATTTTACAACCCACAAAACAGCTTTTGAAAAGTGCTTTTTTCAAAAGCACCAGTTGAGCAGCTTATGAAAAAAGCTGTATTTCAGCTTTTTTCACAGCTTCAGCTTTTTCCCAAAAGCCAACACAAACATGGTTTTTAAAACCCAGAAGTGCTTTTTTTATAAAAAAGCACTTCTGGGCTTTAAAAAAGCCATCCCAAACAAGCCCTTAGTCACAGATTGATTTTGTTCCTGAATGACCTTTTTTGGAAATTTGAGCAGCACCGGCGGGTTGACTATGTATCAACTTTCTTGGAGAAGCTCGTCTCTTGGGAAGCTGTATCATCCAGGCTTGAGATGGCAATGCAAAGAGCAGCGAAGAGAGCAAGAGAAGAAGAGAAGAAAAGAATGGAGGAAGATGATATGATAATAGGGGACAAGAAAGCTATGGAGGTATACTTGAACAGTGATGAAGATTCTGAGACTGAATGATAACACATGCAATCTTTTTCAAAGATTCATTGACATAGTTTGAAGACTTTATTGCATGCCCGATACATATTGGGTTACAACACATCTGATTGCAACAGAGATGACCATGTTGTTCAACTTGTAACTGCATCTTTGTAAATGATTTTGGTTCCAGAAGCACAAAATGAAACTCCATTGTGTATTAATTTGTTATATTGAAGCACGGATGCTTGTTTGTGTTTCTCTTATATTGAAATCTCAAATATAAGCTCAGCCCAAGTGAGGGAGGGAGGGTGAATTGGTGTGAGCACTGAATCCAAGAGGACGCTCTCCTAGTCCCCAATAATTTTGTGGGACCAATGGAATAACACTAGTGAGTAGTGAATAGCCATAGAGGGAAGTGACGGTGTAGTAAAAAATAAATAAATAAATAAATAAATAAACCCAGAAAGAAAGATCCGGGTTGGCAGACCTACATTTTTGACTTGATCAGCCTCCTGAGTCCTGAGACCTAACACACCTCTCTTTGCCCATCCAGCCTCAGCCTGGGCCCGGGCCTCCTTTTTCTTTATTCATAGTGGTCTGAAAAGAATAAAAAGTCCTTGCTTGGTACCCAAGCAATCTGTCTAACAATAAAATATATATAATTTTCAAAGAACCCGAAATAAGAGCTAAAGATAATAGTATAATTCATTTTATTCAATAAAATTATGATTTATTCATATTTATTTAAAAAAAAAATAAATAAATAATAGTATAGTATAGATAATAAAAGCACAACAATTTTTGCGGCTGTTTACAATAAAAATGGGCACAATGTTTGCACTACAGGTAAAGTAATGTCCCATCAGAAGAATTAAAAGCGACCAACTTTCTCGGTGGAACCATATCTTCATTGATCCATCAGAAAAGCAATAACACCTCATGGCAATCCAAAAGTGGTAAGTGAACAGGATGCAAAATATAACACTTTCAGTAGGCAAGCATAGCCGGCGCATAGCCGAGAAACTTTTGACACCGCCTGACATGCTGAACCAAAAAAAAAAAAACAGAGCGTCTACAAGCACAAAATCTTTATTATTTAAAAGAAAGAAATTGCAAAATAGAAAGTATCAATGATTAAGCTCCCTTACCATACAAGGCACAAAAGCTTTAATCAACAATGGTATTTTGTACATGCATTTTTCAAAATGACTAGTAATTTCCTTGATGGACATTGGAGAGAAAAGTTTAATAAAATAGTATCACCCCCTTCACAATATTAGAACAGTAAAGGTTCCTTCCGCCCATTTTTTTTTTTTTTTAAAGAAAAAGAAAAAGGTTAATATCTATCAGTCATTTAACAAATCTGGTGAGAAGTTATATGTGAAATCTATCTGGCAAATTCCATGCACTATCATGTTTCTTCTCGGGAGAATAAAAGAGAGCCCTGCTCATTTTCTACCTCAATCATTTCCAATTCCAAACTTTGCGAGGAAGTAAATATACATGTTAACTATATAAGGATTAATCACAGCAAAAAGGGATAAAAGTTGAATACATGACCTCACCTCATTAACATTAACTAATTAAACCCCCTGTGTGTGTGTATCCTACAACAGTTTCAGAGTCTTCATCACAACAAAACAGATTTAGTATTATATCATGCAACATAATACTTCCATCGATTGAAGCAAATGAACCCGAAAATTCTAGCAGTAAGATGAAAGAGCAATATTATTGAGCCCATTCGTCCATTTGAACAACACAACACAACACAACACAACACATGGGGATAATTAATTTGTATAATCCTCTGACAATCTGTGTTTGGATGGTCAAGCAAACCATACTTTTTAATCATGATAAGAATGGTGGGCAAGTGTCGAAACATATTTTGTCCAAATATTATGTCTCTGAAGCTGGAGCTGGAGCTGGAGCCTGAAGGCATCATGCAGTTTTCTGCGTAGATGCTGTGCTGACAGAACAACGTCAAGAGGAAAACAGAAAGAAGTAAACAAACAAACAAACAAACAAAAGAATCCACATCTTGATTAATCAGACAGAGGCATGCTCACAGACATCGGATCGGAGATTACTTAGTAAATAAAACTAAGCAAGTCTTAAAAATTCGTTCGTCTGGCTTAAGAAAAAAGTGAAGAAAAAAAATTTGTCAAATTTCACTAACAAATTAACTTCCATATCCAACACTCTTGAAAATCAAGCTTCTGTATGACTCGTAGCATCAATAATTTCCGAGGCTTTAAATGGTTATTGTTTGAAGGTCTGATACCTCTGAAGTGAGACCAGACATGCAGGAATAAGAAACAAATATGCAAATAAAAGGAAGTAATTCATAATCACGGAATTCACCAATGCAACGGAACAAAGGTTAGATCTTCTGATCAAAAGACAAGCCCCTTCTCTAGGAATTCAACAAAAAAAAAAAATTATTTAAAAAAAGAGCATCATTTCAAGCTTGTACATTTCAAATCAAAGTTCACGCTGAAACGTAGAAGAAGCAGATGGAAAATCCTAAGAGATGTTGAGGATTCAAATATCTGAAATAAGTTCCAATGTGCAAAACCAAAGAAAGTTAGAAAGCTTCCGCGAAAATTTAAGCCTTACTTGGCCAGAAGAATGATTGATACTAAAAAGTTTCACGCGGAGTAATTCAAGTAGTAAGTAAAATCAACTGAAATAACCGTAAATAAATAAATAAAAAAAGAGACCTTTGTTTTCCGTGCAGCGATAAGATTTAAACAGGAAGGAATTCGATCAGGCGAGGTGACCTCCCAAATCCGAAATCATTAATTGAATCAAAAGGTAATCAGAAGAAATTAAGATCCAACCTTTGGCTATGGATTAATTAGGGTATGCAGCAAATGCAAACTTGCAAAAAAAAAGTGAGATATATCGCTGGCCGGCTCCGATTCAGTTGATGCAAGGCGGGATCCGGACGACCACGAAGGGATCGAAGGCATTCCCGACCTGCACCAAGCGAATCAGAGCCCACCGCGACTCAAAGGAGTGTCAACGTAGCACAATAAAACGAGAGAAACCCTAGTCCCGCAGCTCCCTTCCCTCTGCACAGCACTCTTAATTTGTTTCTCATGTGGGGTTGCGGGCGCTGGGTTGGAGTGGATGAGCACTGCTTGTGCTTCGTGGGAAGCTACTATTTATAGGATCGATGGAGGGACCAGATCGAGACACGTGTCCCACATCCGACTTTAGCACTTTTTTTCGCAAAGAAGACTGAGATAATTGTTTATTTATTTATTTATTTATTTATTTATGTATAATGCTTTGCCAACTTTAAAAGAGGATGTATAGTTATGAAAGAGATTATCAAATATGAGTAATTAAAATATACATGGGAAGAGATGATATAATTAGTTGTTGCGTATTTGAGGCAGTGTGTTATAATAACATAACATAACATGCATTAATTTTGGCATTGGTTGTCATATAACTATTTTTGGTTGGAGGACAAATGGAGATTTGTAGACAAACAATCTATATTTTTGCAAATGGGCGGATGCAAGTCAGGTTTCCTTGTGGACAAAAGTCGCTTTCAATGGAACAGCTGCATTCTATCAATCAATGTCATGTCATGTGTTAATATAACACAACACTCTTTTGTTTTTTCTGATTTCTTATTCTTCTACTACTTTTAAATTGGTTTGCCTCTCTAGAGTTAATTAATAGGAATACTATATATCCTATTATTATTATTATTATTATTGTAATTTGTAAACATGCAAGGTACCTTCCAATCAATGCCTGGGTGCCATCTTTTTTTCAAGCCCGCAACACACAATTGTCAAAAAAGCAAGCAAAGTTGAGGCTACTTTTCTATCTTTTCTGGTTGCAATTATTGACTAAACTATAAAACTTACATCTCGAAATGATATTGTAGGGCGACACCTGGCAATAGGTAGAAGCTTCAAGTATATATACATGCTGCAACAAAACAACCATGGTTTCCTCTAGTGTATATATATATATGGTACTTACGTACACAAATGCATATATGTTAATTGCATGCATGAATGACATATGTACATATATTTATATCTACACACACACATACCAGGTCCAGGAATGGCAGACATGTGATGAGAAAATGGCATCCATGACCAAGGCACACTCTAGACACACTAATAATAATATTAAAGGCTAGCTATCTGAGAATGGATTCATTGGTCTTTTTCAAAGGCATGGACATAATGGTAATCCATCCAAGCAGTGCATGTATATATCATGTATTGTGGAGATGGAGGGGCTTGGCATGAGCTGTGTGCTTCTGACCTGTTCTTTCTTTATTTGATAGAACAAATGAAGTCATTTATAGCCAAAAAAGGATCAGGATGATAATCGGACTGCTGCATTAATTTGCATTGCATGGGAATGAATTAATTAAATGAAAGATATTAGATATGCAAGCATATATGTGTTTGTGCGCGCGCATAGAACAAACAAAGTACGCATCATGTGAGAATGGGCAGGAAGGAATATAAGCATAAGTAAGTAAAGTGTGTGTGTGTATATATATATATATATAATATAACCATAGAACAGTGAGACAGGCAGATGCTTCATGCTTTGATGAATATGCTGGCACACATAACACCACACACATGTACTCATTCGCATATACATACACATGTACATCTGGTAGCCTCTCCCATTCAGCATCCCTCACTCTGCTCCTCTGAACAAATATTAAAAAGTGAGGACAGGCCCCTGACGATTCCATTCATATGCCAGTCCAGCACATGCTGCCTTCACTTTTTTTTTTACCCTCGCGTCTGCATCTTCTACTGTGTTTTAGCCATGTAAAGTTACGCAATTCACAACATACAACAATATTATATATATATATATATATATGTATAAATATTATATTTGAGAAGGACAGCAAGCCCCTCTCTCTTAATCTTTATGCATAGGTAGGTGAAGGAGACACATGTCAGCAGGGGCGGAACCAAGGGGGGGCGAGCGGGGGCTTCAGCCCCCCCTCGGCTCTGGTGAGGTTGTTTTCCGGCACCGTTGAAGTTAGGCTTTTTATATAAATTAATATTAGATAATATTTTGTTTGTATGTAATTATTATGTAATCTCAATGTGCTAGAGTGGCCGGTGAGAATTTGATGGTTAGAGCCCACCCAGGTTCAATTCTCTTAAGTTGCTTGAACTTTTGATATTATTACTAATTAAAAACAAGTTTTTTTATTTTTTAAAAATTACTGAAAATTTAAAAAAAAATAAGGAAAAAATTAAATTGATAATGAGGGATTGAAATTTCAAATTTTCATTAAAATTTATGGATAATATTAATAAAATTTATAAAAAAAAATTTAATAATTAAAAAAATTAAGTTGATAATGGGTTTGCAATATTAAGTTTTTTTGATACTTTTACTAATTAAAAAAACAAGTTTTCTTATTTTTCAAAAATGTTGCTTTAAATTTTAAATTTTAAAAAAATTTAAGGTAAAAAAATTAAATTGATAATGAGGCATTGAAATTTCAAATTTTTCAATAAAAAAATTTATGAATAATATTAATAAAATTTATAAAAAAATAATTTAATAATTTTAAAAATTAAGTTGATAATGGGTTGTCGTGTTAAGTTTTTTTGACGAGTTTACTAATTAACAAGTTTTCTTATTTTTAAAAAGTTGCCAAAATTTTAAATTTTATAAAAATTTAAGGGAAAAAAATTAAGTTGATAATGTGGCATTCAAATTTCAAATTTTCAATAAAAAGTTTCTGAATAATATTAATAGAATTTATAAAAATAATTTAATATTTTTTTTAACAAATTAAGTTGATGATGTGGCATGGCAAATATAAATTAGTTGTTATAATATAATACTATACATGTTAGAGTGCTTGAATGATTGTTTAGTTGTTTAGTTGAACATAATTGTTTTTTTAGTTAGATACATCATGACAACAATAGTAGTTCAAATTATAGTTAATGTTCTTTTTTTCACTATAGGTATATTCAAATTGTAGTTATATTATTGAACTATTTTTTTACTGTAGATAATTATTTTATTTGATAATTTTTTTACACTTTCACTTCAGCCCCCCTACCGGTAAGTTCTGGTTCCGCCACTGCATGTCAACAAGTTCAAATGAGTGGTTACATACATACATACATACATACATCTGGCCACCACGCATGATTACCCTTTTACAACTTTAGCAGCAGCATGATCAGCAGATGCTCATCTGCAAACTCCTTCCTCAAAGGTATTAGATTATATGAGTAGGGAAATATTTGGTGGGTCTCTCACAAATTCCAAGGGAGGGAGTGAGCTTAAAAACAAATAATAATAATAAAACAATTAAAAAAAACTCTCACTACTGCATATATCATATATGGGAAGAGATAAGACCGTGAGTGAGGGCCTCACACGCCTGTGGATCACGTTGCAAACTCAAAATATGTTTATGCCTTTCTTTTTATGGAATAATTAAACTACGGCCGACCATATCATATCCTTCATATATGCCATACCCAATATGTCAAGGTAGCTTTGCCCAGATATGCATGTTAAATGTTAAATATATGTTAATCGTATGGGGCTGGTAATTAATGCTACCTAGTTAATTAGCCATCTGATTACATTTTACGTACCCTTGCAGAAAGAACTCGACGCAACTAAATATGAACCTGTTGTGTGTGCCGCTTGATAATATATAGCAGGCAGCAGAACAACATGTTCTTCCAAGATAAAGAAACCATTATTGTCCTTGTCATTCTAATTAGAAATCATTATTTCATCTGCCATCTACCTCCTCCATCTGCAATATTGATTATCTGGGGGCTAACTAGCGCACACAAACACACACAAACATTCAATTAGATGCTTGAGAATCACCCAATAAACCAACTGATAACATTGTCATGTAACAAGGCAAACATATGTATCACCTACGTATGTTGCTATTTTTATTGTTACATCATGCATATTTTGCTTGTGCCACCCCATGTAGGCATGAACCTCCCCCTCCAGGCATGCTCTAAGTTTATGCTTATTTTGAACTCTTCCTTGCATGTAGATGTAGGCAATGAGTAATAACACCAATTCAACCGGTTAATTTAAGGCAACAGGACAAATATGAAAATCAAACTCTCTAGTCTTTCTGTTCAGAATTTCTTCGCTTTCATGGGTGAACATAACAATGTTGGTGCATTTCTTCATTTGCAACTCTCATGCACAAGGAGGTTACTTACCATCTAGATATAGAGCCATTGAATTATACCTCACTTGAATAAGAATCTGCGACTCCACAAATATTTTTTTTCCTTTAAAATATGAGGTCCTCTTGGCACACCCAACTAAAGAATAAAATTTTTGTAGGTAAGGTAGTCACACAAACAGAACAAAAAAAAAAAGCCTCAACTTTAGTGAACAGAATTTTGGGAGAAAAACATAAATATACATATGTATAACCAAAGAAAAACAAATTTATATATATGCTATTTACGAAACAGTAACACGGAGACAAATGCCTTGGATAGTACACTAAAAGTTCCTGGAGAAAAACTTCGTAAATGAGCACTATCATTGATTAAGCAGTGAGGATGATAATCACAATCAATAGCACAACACCAATAACTACCAACAAGAGGCACATCTGCATAAACCAAACAGAATTAGGCTGCCACTAGGCCAAATGAACTAATAACATCAACAGAAGGAAAAATAATCCATGGCATACCAGAGAAGAATTTGATTTCTGTGTTTTCGCTGCTTTGGAAAGCTGGCTTTTTGCTTGCACAGTTGCAGCTGAAGAATTCTCAATGTTGGAGTCAATGTCATCTGCCACAGACATGCTCATTAATAATCAAGAAGTTACAAATATCAAATAAAAATACAAGTTTGCATGAACTCACCAATCATAATGCCTTGGTCGTGAACCAGGACAGCAAGGTCCTTGAATATTTCATTGACTTCACCAATTTGTTGTTGTATTTCTTGTATTCCCTGCTCTCTCTCCTCAATTATAGCCTCATTAAAAACAATCTCATTATCCAGCTGCAGTATTTCTTGTCTACAGAAACATAAAAGACAAGAAATTAAACAACTATTATGTGCGTTCTTTTCCATAGGCGACAAACAATGGGCTATTGCAATCCTAACATGAACCATAAATTTATGAGACATTAGGAACAGATAAATCCTAATAAGAGATTACACTATGACAAAAGTTTCAAAATCATAAACCTCCTTTCGTCCACTGGCGAGAACAAAACCCCGAGGATCAAATTAAAGTAACACATGACAAAGAACGCACTAAACACTGGCTTACCTGCGTGATTCTACAAGCAAAGCACGTTGATCATGTGCTCTATCACCACTGGCGTCCATCTCACCTGCAGATTGGCTGCATGAGAACAAACATGACACAGAAGTAAAAGAAATCATGAATATTGACTGGAAAGAAGGCTGCTGAAAGAAGAATGATTCTTTTCAAAGGGACTAACATCTATCATATAACAGGTGAAATATTTTTGAACACAAGTTGCTGGATTTAGGACATCCAAAACTTCCAAGCTCAAGGTCATCGAAAAACGAATCAAGGTTTCATGCATTAATATGATTTGGGTATTACCAAGACAACATACATATGTAGGTGGGTCATAAATATTCAAACATCCAAGAGACATAATATAGCAGACAAAGTCACAATTAGCATTACAATGAACACAGGTACTAAACAAAAAGTAGATGACACCTTACCTGTAAATCAAGAAAACATACTGACAGGTTCACAAAAAGCTAGGCTTTCCTAGTAACAGATATCAATACCTTGAAGCTGGTTGTGGAACAAAGGGCACATATGCTGTTTCCCGCTCTGCCGCAAGCCGTTGGAGTTTCTGGAATTCCTTCAGAACTGCCTCAAAATCTCTCGCGAGCTTTGCATCAGCAACCTTTTTGCTAGGCTGCAGTTGAAATTACAGCATGTGACCATTAAAAAAGATATGGGAAGATGGTATGCAACAGAATTATAAAGAAACAGCAAGTTTAAAACTCTGAAACAATTGAAATCATGATAGCATTGCAACAGTGCGGGTGAAAGTGTGGTATTTAACTCGAGAATGCAATCAATAAATAAAAGGACGTCTAGATTGAAAGCATTAGGGTTATGAACACTCACTGTGACTTGAGAGTAATGATCTATTTCACTAGCTTGCTTGAGTCTGGTTGAAGTGTCTTTTACAAGCTGACTGACATGTAGCCTTGTCTTGTGCCTGCCAAGGCAAAATAAAGAAGCAATATTAACAATCTGCAATCAATTCAGTCTATCAAACATACATATGAGATACGAGAGCAGGGGGGCCAGCCGACCAGGTCAAATGTCAAATGATGAAGAGGCAATAGACAAAGCTCAACAAGTATTAGAATTGCAGGGAAGTAAATGGCAAAACTAGTTCTAGATAAATTTGCATAACAAGAGTTAGATTTTAAAAAAAGGGAAGGTTTTTATGCAATAAAAGAAGCAAGGAACTCAAGTTTTGGTTGATTACTTCAAAAGTTTCTATAGAAACAGAATTACATGGATGTGATAAGGTTTTCATATCATTTATCAGCTGACTAATGCCTAATATGTATTCATGGATATGATAGTATTGATTGAATTTGATAATTTGATTTGAAGCAGAGGGAAAGAAAAAAGGATGATGATTTGTTCCACAATTGATTGATAGTGTGATCGGTAACAATCTTAAGCGGATGAAACTAAACTAATGATATAATTTGTTGGAAAAGGGAGTGTAGTGATTCATGATCAGAAAGCAACAACGAAAGCAATAGCAATAGCAATAGCAATAGCAATTGCAAGAAAATGAAAGAAAGAAGGTGTATACACTATACATACAGCTTATCCCGCAAATCGGGGGTGTCCTTAGGAGTCCCGATGGAGTTGACAAGGCGCTGGAAAGTGTTGATGGCGGTGGTGATCTGAAAGATCCCTGCGGCCACACCCTGAGATGCCTCCTTATTCTTCCCGTTGATCATCGTCTCCTTCCGCCAGTTGAGCGGTCGCCCCGCTTCCAGATCCTCGAAGCTCATGATGATCTATCTAACCCTAACCCTAACCCTAACCTTAAACAGCAAGACCTTCTCCTTCCTCTTCCTCCAAATGACAAATTGAATTCCTAGTCTCTTTCAGCCTATCTCTCTCTCTCTCTCCTTGCTTCCTATTGCGTCTTCTTCTTCATCTTCTACTAATAATAATCTTTCTCCGTGTTGGCCTCCTCGCTTCCTATTGCGTCTTCTTCTTCATCTTCTAATAATAATAATAATAATAAAAATGCCGTGTTAGATGTTTATATCGAAGAGATAACCGAGTCTTGTTGGTTAGACGAACGGACGTGGCATGCTTCGGATCCAATCGTGAATCGCTGACAAAAGAGAATTCTATTTCTAGATTCAATATTTCGTTGGTTAATCAAATATGGCTGGGTCCGGTCTTGTGACTCATGGCGGCCGCTGCCCTTGTTATATGAGGTATATATATATATATATATATTCAATTCCATTCAATTTAATTCAATTCTTCACTGCAGCTCTTCTCACCTCATGGCTCATGCTGATGCTGGTTACGTTGTATGATGAGACTCCGACGTTTTAATCAATTAATTGTTTGCTAATAAGTAATAACTTTTTTTTAAATTGTCCACAAGTATCACTAATTTAGGAGAAGCCAGAGGCATATATATATATATATATAGATAGATAATATTTCAACACATATATAACTTTGGAGTTCAATCTCTTATCTTTCCTAAACCAATCATTGTTTAAAAACCCAATACTAAAAAGTCAAGAGGTAGTTGATTTCACATAAGTATAATTTTTGTGATTAACAAACAAAACTTTGGCAAATTAACCACTCCACACAAACTATACCGTTTATTTAAATTTAACATTTTTATTCTTATGCATTTATTTTATTTTTTAATTTATTTTAAATTACAAACAAACTATCTTATTTATTATTTCAGTATCTTTATAAAAAACCAAAAAAAAAGTTATTTGAACATCTTAACTTACTACATTTAAAATATTTCATGTAATTTTAAAATACTGAAGTAGGCTTAGTTCAAAATTCACTTCAATCGGGAGTGAAGGAAGTGAGAAAAGTGACACTTCCCCTACTTCAACACAAATGAATATCAGAAATGAGAGAAATCATACCACTTCCCCTCACTTCCCCCATTTTCATTGAAATGAACGCCCCCTAATTGTATAATCACGTTTTTAAAAAGCAATTAATAGATTATCAATAATACATTCTACATTAAATTTTAAACTATATTTTCTTCATAAAGGAGAAAATTTTAAATAAAAAATTTAAACAAACTTGTCTTTAAAATTGAAGATATACAATTAATTTAATTTTTATGAAACATACAAACAATTCTCTCATTACAATATATATATATATATATATGAATATATACTTTGCCTTTGAATTTTCAAAATTTTGGTTTGGAATATATATTTTACAAATTTATTCTTTAAGCTAAAGAAATTTTCTTTTTTTTTTTTCGTCATCCACATTAACGAAATTAAAGAGAAAAACGAGAATTCAAATGTCTAACTGAAAAAACTATAGAGGTTAGTATGAGGCTAGAGCATGAGCTCACTGATCCCTCAAACAAATGCTCAGGAAAAAGAAAAAAAAAACCAAACAAACGGAAAAAGAAAAAAAAAAAAACCAAACAAACATATCTTCGGTTAAGTTCATGGCTGATGTGTCAAAATTTTATTATTCACTGAAAAATCTACATATATGGAACAACAATTTGGGGTCAAAGACTTAATTAATAATAATAATAATAATAATAATAATAATAATAATAATAATAATAAGCAAACGAACATTAATAAGTCATGCATTCATAAATTTATTCCTGAAAAATTCTAGATCATAGCATGTCCAAATCCAGCGCTCACGCATTATTAGATTGTAATCCAACAAACGGAGCTCCTTTTCATTCCTGCCAAGGACGGGTGCAGGTGCATTAGCACACTATTGTTTCCCTAGATAATAATATAACAAGCCATGCCAATATTTATCAAAGCCTCCTATATACAAAAACTAGAGACTACAAAAGCCTGCATTAATCAAATAATCTTCCCAGCTAGAATACCTGCAAACACAACCGCAAGGCCAGCATGTAATTCTACAAATTCAATGAGTACTTAAAATAAATTGAAACCGTAAACAAATCAAAGCACATTAAAACACAAATGCAAAATTAAGCAAATATAAGGACACCTCAAATCAGAGAACAATTATGCTAAAACAGTTGGTTCAGTTCACATGAAGTAGGTGATTGATTACACACAATGACAGCTTGTATGCTTGTATCTTAAGAAGAAAGACACGGAAAATTAGGTAGCTATACAACCTAGTAATATATCTTCACTATAACCAGACTTGGCAACCTATGTTTTCAACCGTGCATAAAGCAATATAGTTATCTAATATATTTGAAAATTATAAAAACAAAAGATGATTATTGAGAAACAATTGTTATCTGATTAAGATCTTGATAAAAGCTTCAACACAATATTGGCAGGAGCAGGAGCAATGGCAAATTTCCTCAAAGAAAACATCCTTATTACAGGGATTTCAAGAAAAAAACCCTCAATATATAACTCAACAAATAATTAATGATACCAAATAAGAAAGAAATTAATCGTACAACACCAACATTTAGGACAAATATCAAAAAGTTAATAGTAAATTAGTCCTCATCACATACATCACTGCCATTTAAGAGACTGATACAAACTAACAAAATTCCACATAAATACATACACATATTTTGGGGGCGTTCATTTTAAGAGAAGTGGTCTGAAATGGGAAAATTGGGGAAATGTCACTTCCTTGAAGTGGCTTCTGGTCTTCATTTGTTAAAAAAATGAGAATATGATCAGAGAGTGTGGGCGTTGAAGGGAGTTCTATGAATTCAAAAAAAACTTTGGAAGTGAAAGAAAATGAGCTTTTATAATGTGATTCACTTCTCCCCACTTTAGTAAAAAAAAATACTTCAGTCAAAACCCACTTTAAAATAAAAAAGCATCAAAAGTGAATATAAGTCAAACCACTTCCCACCATTTTCCCCGCTCCTCTCAAAATGAAAACCTTTTGCAAACAAATGTGAATGAAGCTAGGATTGCTTGGGCTCAGTTCAAATGGTTCTTACTCAGGCTATTGTTCAGCTCAACAGCCTAGAGGAGAAAAGGTAACTAAGAGAGAAACGCAAGCTCTGAGCTGAGCCAGCTAATGACTACTAAAATTTTACATGTGTTTCAATTTGAATCTCTGGTATATGATCGGTACAATATATATAGAAATATAATAAATACTCAAATATCAAAGTTTATTGAGCTAAATATGTACAAGCCTACCACATTTGATCCCAGTTCATTCAGTTATTAAATCTAACATCTCAACAAAAACTTTACTAATTTGTTAATCAAAGCCGCATTGAACCAAAATTAAAGCCCACTTAGAGTTCATGTAAAATTTAAATATGTTTATTCTTTATGTTAATGCCAACAATTTGTAAGGGTCCTTAAAAAACAGCTGAAGCTCACCACTGCAATTATTGTACACTTTGGTCGCTTAAGTTAAAAGGTTCGATTAACTACTCCAACTAATCAATGATGGCTCATTTTGGTTCTTCCATCCAGCTACAAGAGCCACATAGAACAAAGCTCATATAAGGGTGACAACTCATGTGGCCAAGTAATCATAGTTCTTTACTTCTTTTGGTTCTTAGTGCTGACATGGATAGGTTGTCACCTCAGCACCCGGGATCCATCATAGCTTCCAAAACTTATGCATGTAGGACTACAAAAGGGAAAATTATTACATTTTCCATATGGTTCCCTATGCGGATACATTTGCCATGTGGCATGCCACATTAGATATGGCATCAACCTTTACATGGCCACAGAGTTTGATGAAATGACAAAAATGAACAATCACTTTGGCATTGGATATGACATCAACCTTTACATGGCCACAGAGTTTGGTGAAATGACAAAAATGAACAATCACTCGTTAGTTGAAGTATCAAATTGAACTTATTTTGACTGGAAGGGACCAAAATGAGCAATCACCTTACTATCCCTTAACACTTAACACTTCTATGTTATAATGAATTGACAAAGCTACCATAACTACGTCGTAACCTTGCTATGTCAGCATGGATTAAAAATTCAAAATTAAAAAAAAAAAAAGAGAGAGAGAGGAAATTGTTAAAGGCACCTTAGTTATCACCCCAACGCTTTTCGCAACATAGGTATGGGTAAAAAAATGTCAAGTAAGTGGGAAATTTAGAGGCAAACCCAAACAACTACTAACTACATTTCACAAGTAAAAATGAACATTTACCAAAATATATTCCCATCTCACAAATCAAACCCAAATCTTTATTGCAATGGTATTGCAGTTGTACTAGACATTAGGTCTTTAGTGGTGACGATGGCCCATGGGTGCATGATGGCTAGTGGAAAATAATGCCAAAAGATTCTCGAGCTTAGGCCGACCACCGCATGTTTGTGATAGATTGCTCTAAGGTTTAGCCAAACCACCGCATCGTGACTCTTGACTTTTATAAGGAAACTTGCCATAATTAAAAGTCATTTGCTGCTCAAACCAAATAAAATCACAATAACAAAAATGTGATAAATAGCCAAAAGCTAAAGGAGTAGTTCCCTCATCAATGACAAGTCTTTTCCTTTCTTTATACAATGAAAGCCAATGACTGCTCCCACTCCCACTCCCACTCCCACTCCCACTCAAGCTAAAAAATATTGAAGATAACCTTATTTCTCCTATTTGATAGACAACTTGAATTTATTTACCATAAGTTGTCTCCACATAAAAAAATTTAGAACTACAACCCTAATAACATTATGTCACACTACCCAAGTTAGGTTACAAGTGCACCGATTTAACACATGACCCCCTTCTACCTTAGACTGCTCCCATACGTTGAAATTACATGTTTAACCTCCTTTAAATATATATGGATGTTTCGATTCCATTTAGTTATATTGAGCCATACCTCACCCTCTTGTGTGCAATAGGACCATGTCAATATGTTCAACCATGTGGATTGCTGCAAGAGTTCAATGTGGGAACCTTGAGTAAGATCGGTGACCCCCAAGTGATGGCCGAGTTAGGCCAAGAGGTGACAAAGGGGGTGGGACAGCTTATGTTGATCGAGTAACACACAAGCACAAAAGCTATCCAAGACTATGAGCCAAACTTGATCGAGCCATGTGCAAGCATGGAGTCACACATGGTCGAGGAACATGCAGGAGGACTCGGTGAAGACAAATATGCATGATTGAGACACATGGTGCAAGCAATTGCAGTAAGCGATTGCCGTGAGGAATCGCAAGAAAATGGGCACGTTCAAGAAACATGGTGAAAGTTGGCACAGGTAGTCAACCCACGTTCATGTGGATGTGCTAATCAGTTGCTAGATGGTTCAAGGCTTTGTAACTAACTATATTAAGGCTATTGGCTTAAGTTGTACAGCATATAGTGTTTAGCAATAAAATCTAAGTTCGCCTACCTATCTTTGTATGTGTTTCTCTATTTGATTCTTGTTTACTTGCTATGCAAAAAAGAGGCCGCTAACCAGGAAGCTAGGTTGCGCCATCATAGTGACGAAAGTTAAGCTAAGTGTTGCGGTGAATCTTTTTGCCAGGGCTGTGACAATCACCATAGTTGTTCTTCCTCCATCTCCATATTGTTCCCCATGCGCCTTCCACTTGGATAACCATTTAAGGAAACTCATTCATCTCTATATTATCTTTATTGGTGATTACGGTCACTTCCTTGACTGAACCACAATAGATGGCCAAAAAATCAACCTTGTTGCCTTGGTGCTTACTTATGGGAGTTTGAGTGCTTAACTTACTTTTCTTCCATGCTCTCCCTTGAAGCATTTCATCTTGTATATTATCAATGACAGGGTTTAAAACCGTGGTAATTACTTGGCTAAGCTTATAGCCAAAAACCTCAAAATTGTGGTCAAATAACTCACAATGGGCATTGATCGCCATCCTTGGCCTTCCTTTCTTGTTTGTTATTGTTCTTTGATGGATATATTCTCCTTGGCACAAGATGGGTTCTCATCACACGCTACTATGCCACACTTAGCCCCACCGCCATGCCTTCCCATGTTGCTCTATCCCATCGTATTTCAAAACTTTACAAGTTTTTTGACAAGCTGAACTTAAGATAGGCTTATTCAACTCAAACCAATCTTAAGCTCAACTAAACACATAATGAGTTGAACTAAACTCACTTGATCTTGGCTCATTTGCACCCTCAATTACCATTCCTTGAAAGTCTATTCATGCATAGCTAGTGAAATAATAACTATACCAATGAGGTTGAATCGAGTTATAGAGGCTTAAGTTGCTTAAGCAAGTGGTTTCGAATTCAAAATCCTTGTGTATGCAAAGAATATCCGTTGGAAGAGGTTTACCTTCTTATAGGGCTCCAAGTACCTTGCCCCCCTCTAGTTTAGAGCCTGTGGCTCCTAGGATACCAATGGGTAAAAGACCAAATATATATATATATATATATATTGATACTACTAAATTATAAGCTATTAAATTTTCCTTCCTACAAGTATATATACACATGAACATAGTATTGGTAATGATGCTTAAGAATTTCAATGTCAACTTCAGAATGGTGAACTTTTGCATGCCATTAATTACATAGACATGCATAAACATATGCTCCAAGTATATTTCTAGGAGTTAGGTCATGAGAACGCAACTCATCCTCTTAATTGGTTGTAAAAACCCAATCAAAATATAACACTTAGCACATAATTGAAGTAGACATCTCAGGAGTTAAACCATGAGAAAAGAACTCATGCAATTAGTTTTCGTGAATATTCCATTGAAATGACGTACTTAGTAGTCACCAAAGTATACTCAACTATTTAAAAAGCCAAGAAATCACCTTTTGAGAGCATTTGCCCATAAATTTCCCAAACAATTCACACCCATCTTGTGAAGTCCTGTAAGAATTATCCTATATCCTTAAAAAAAAAACAAGGTCTTCAAATTTTGACACATTCCTCAAAGTTCAACTTTCAAATGGCCTTTCTTTCACTAGATAACTTGGGATTAATACCCAGCTAGTATTGAGAGTCATTAATCCTTAGAATTCTCAAAATTATCCAATAAACTCACATGCAATACATATCCAGAGTTCCCCATCATTCTTTAAAAGCACAAGGCCTCAATATCTAAGCTTTTCATCAATATTTAAACTTACAAGACAGATCTGTTTCTAATAAGGCTTGGTAGCATTAGTTATCATTGCTGAAAGTTACTCATGTTGTAATGCAAGAGTAAACAGATGCAAGATTATTTAAGTGCAAGAATTTTCACTTTACTTGACACTCCCTAACATTTACATTTCCTAGCACAAAACAAATTACCAAACATATTCACAAAAAGAAGGTAGGTCCTATGTAAAGTGACCCAAAGATTACAGCCATTAGGCAATCACAATATAGTCTGCAAAATACTCAGTAACACTCTTTCCAAAGGAGGGGTCCGAACTTCTTCTAGGAGATCAGATCTTGAAGAGGATTGCTTGGCCATAGACAGCAAATTCCATGAGTGATACAAATCCTATTTGCATAAATTTTAAGGCAACCAAATACTGCAGCGCATAGTAACCCTAAAGAGCCAATTTAACATTCCTTCCTCTAGCAATAACCTTGCTTTCCATTTACATATCCAACACCTAGATGCTAAATAAAAGCAGCTCTTAGTTTTTAGCTTAACCTCACTCTAAAGATTGATATGAAATACAGTACAAAAAGCTTCTGCTGAATGCTCAAAGGAAATGGACCTTATGATCTCGATTACGAGGAAACTAGTCAACCTTTTATGTTCAACATTTCCTCACATTCTGACTCCAACAAAAACTCCAAGAGAACCTACTGATGTTTTAACTTTGGAAGAGCAGAACCAGACATGGAAAAACATCACCAATACATACCAAACCTCCTAACCACAAAAAAAGAATGCAGCTTCATTCAGTGAATGATCCCACAAAGAAATCTAAGTAAAAACCAGGATAAGGATCATGGAAACAAGAAGAAGAAATACGGCCGCTGGTGTAACTCTGCATCATAACAATATTTCACATCTAATGATAAAAGCTTTGGATCAATCTTGCCAGAAGAACATGAAAGGGACTTTAAATTGAACCATATCACCGGAAATTCTCAAGAAGATAAGGAACACCAAAACTACATGACTACTTGTTCAAGGCCTTTCAAAGGCAGACCCAGGCAGTATAAATAGAGCCCATGAAATAATTGTTTGCCCTCAAAAAGCCATTGTCAAGTGAGTTGAAGCTGAATCAAGCATCGCTAATTTAATCGAGAGCAAAGGAAATGATCATAATCAAGATGAAGGATTATATCTTGCAGAAACTGATACAGATTTTTCTATGAAGGCGCATAAGACTACTAGTATAGCTTAGCAATTGAAAATAATCAGAAGATGCAAGCAGGCCACAAAGCAGGTAGCAACCCAAAAATGTGCAGCTATCAGTCCAGCAACATCAGCTTCAGCTCCAGCATGAGCCTCACCATCTTTAACAGTCCTGAAAATAATATTATCAACAAAAAGTGAGTTAGAGAGAAAAACAAACCGGCTTCCTCATCATGAACATCTTAGAGGCGGGGCGGTGCTTCGTCCTCCTTGCTAGGTGTTCATAAGCATCCTTTTTGCTGGCCTTCTAAAACGATGCCTTCAATTTGTCCATTGCGGATGCATGTAGCTCAATCCCCTTGTCAAACATGAATTCCGGTGATATCTCACCTCAGACAACCTTCCGAGGTCTTTCAAACCAATAAGGAGCTCATTGGCAGCGTCATCAGTTGGTGATACATGTTCCTTGAGCATATAATCCCACACCTCCATAGCCATAATGGGGTCGTACTCACTAAAGAACATCCTGATGGCGGATGCACAATTGGATGGAGATGGCAACTGCTCGTTCTTCCTCATCTCATTAAAAAAGCTCCCAGCATCATGAACCCGCTTGTTTTGGATGAGACACTTGAAGATGGTGTTGTAGGGAAGCGAGTCTGGAAATACACCATTGAGGGTCATTCCATCGAGCACATTGTAGGCATCTTGGATCATGTCACTCTTGCACAGCTGGGAGATAATGGTGTTGCACATGACACGGTTGGGGACAAGACCACCTTGAAAGACCATGATCTCCCACAGCGCAAGTGCATGAACGGAGTCGTTGTGGTCGATGAAGACGTTAAGGGCGCTGGCAAAGAAGTTGATGCCAGGCAGCCGGTTATTGTTTTTCATGACCTGCAAAAATTTGATGGCCTCGTCGGGCTGTTCGCCGCGAATGAGGGTCATAAGAAACGCCTCGAAAGAGGACATGGTAGCTGCCTCCCAGCCGACGCGGATGACCATCTCGCCGAAGGTGTTCTTAGCACGGGAGACGTTGCTTGTGCGCTCCCAGCCTTGAAGCAGGATATCGAAGGTGTCGGGATCCGGGGGCACGCGGGACTTGATGCGGTCGAAGAAGTCGGCCGCAGTTTGCGAGGAGAGGGGATCGGGGTTTTGGAAGAGAGCGGAAATTAGGGAGTTGACGGCGAGGGAGTCTTGGGGGACGCCGTAACGGTCCATGACGTCGAAGGACATGACAGCCTCCTTGAATCGGGAGGCGGAGCAGTAGGCGGAGAAGGCGGAAACGAAAGTGGAGAGGGAGAGGGCGGAGTGGTGCTTCATGGAGCGGATGGCATCCCACATGGGCTCGAAGAGGCAGTTGCGGCCGAGGATGTCGACCATGAGATTCCACGAGCAGGGGGTGTGGTTGAGGGAGAGGCCAGACCAGCGGAAGAACTTGATGGCGCCGGCGGGGGAGGAGTAGGAGAGGGCAAGGATGGAGTCAACCAGATCAGTAGTCGGGATGATGCCGCAACGAGAGAGGGCCGAGTCCACGTCTGCCGAGGGAGCACGCGACAGGATATCCCATATGACCCCAACACGCCCGTCCTCTGACATTGCCATTGCCATTGCCATTGCCATGGAGAGCTCTTTCTCTCTCTCTCTCCTGGGTTTTTCTTTTTGATGAATCACAGTAGTATAATTCGTTAAATAGTACCTCAATTTTTTCAAATTTACATAACATAATTCATAGTAAAAAAATTAAAAAAAATAAATAAATAAAAAACTATATAAATATATTTTTTTAGCCTAAGTAAATAACCAAACATTCGCAAAAAAACGAGCAGAGAAGTCGGAGCCCTCTGCTCATTTGTTCACGTTTTGAGAACATATGGATTTGTAATTTCAATTATTTTACTTTCGGATGATTTTATCATTATAATTTTTTCTAAAAATAAAAAAAAAAATTAAAACAATGTCCATTAAACAATAAGAGCTTCAGATGAGACCATAAAAAAAACTTAAAAAAATACAAATCCCACCGACAATGAAAACAAGCACCTATAACATTTTTTCACTTGGGGGATGAGGATATTGGGCGGCTTTTACTAATCACTTCTAACTGCAACTTGGTACTAAAAGGGACTTCTGCTTCTTATTTGATTGGCAATATTTTTTCAATTTTAAAACTCAAATTGACCTTAGCATTTTAGAAGCCCCATTTTCCTTGACAGAAATTAAAAAAGTGATATTTGATCTGGGTGCGAATAAAACTCCAGGTCCTAATAGCTTTCCGCTAATATTTTTTCTAAAAACATTGGGACATTATTCATCCAGATTAGCCATGTCTCATTTCGATTATTTTGAAGGTAAGACAAACTTGGAATGCGTCAATTGAGTGAATATCATTCTCATCCCCAAAAAGAATGGTGCTGTGGAAATCAGGGATTTTTATCCAATTATCCTCATAAACGCTCCCCTAAATCATCCATAAGATTCTGGCTATCCATCTTAGTCTTGTGATCAACTCCTTGGAAAACAATGTGCAATCTGCTTTCATTAAAGGTCAAAACATCACCGGTAACATCGTCGTTGCAGAGGAACTAATTTTTAGCATTCAAAAGTGTAACTTACATGGCACATCCTTAAGGTGAATTTTTCTAAAGATTTTGATACAATGGACTTGGGATTTCTCTTTGACATTCTTGCCGCTAGTGGTTTCCTCATCAATGGCTCGCCATTTGGCTACGTCCGTTACCAACGATATCTCCTGTGCAAGGCGACTCTCTCTCTCCCCTTCTCTTTGTTATGATAGCCGATGCCCTCAGCGCCATGTGCTTCTATGGCCTTTTTTCCGGTGTTCTCTCAGGTCTTCCTCGCCGCTTACGACAATATGTGCCATCTCCAATATGCGGATGCTCTTCTACTGCTCACGATTGGGGGACCAAAGATCTTAGAATCTTCCAATTAATCAAGCTCCTCTTTGAAGGGCCATAAGGTTGGTAGTAAACTTCCAAAAAGCTGCTTATATTCAACAACTCTTGGTATCTCCCCTACAAATAGTGATGCTCTAATGCTAAACTGCTCGATGAACCATCTCTCGATTGTCTATTTGGGTGCCCTACTTTCTAGCAGAAGACCTTGCAAGCAAGATTGGCATAAGCTTACCTTTTCGATTTGTAATCGTCTTGCAACCTGAAAAATTGCTATTTCTCACTCGAGGGTTATATCATTTTGATCAACTTTGTTTGTTCGGCTTTGCCCACTTACTGGATGTCAGTATCTGAGTTGCCCAATTGGGTGCACCAAAACATTGACAGGGCCTGACACAACTTTCTCTAGAGTGGTTGAGATATTTCCAGGCCCAAATACTAATTAGTGGCGTGGGTACAGGTTTGCGAATATAAGGATCAAGGTGGTTGGGGCATCCTCAATCTAGTTGATTTCAATCAGGCTTTCTTGGGCAAATGGTGGTGGAAATTTTCCACTTATAGTAACCCTTACCGGTTCAATATCATTGCCTTTAATTATGCCCTGAACGAAGGATCGATCTGTCTTTTTCATACTACTCCCAGGATTAGCTTCTTCTTTTGGAAAGGTCTCCTCAAGTGTTAGCAGCTTTTATCTCTAGTATCGAAGTCTCTATCAAAGACGAGAAGGACACTTCGTTTTGGTTAAATCGCTGGTCTAAGGGCTCTACAATGCAATGCAGATAGCCTGACCTCTTCGCTCAGGGGGCGTTCATTTCAGGGAAAGTGGGGGAAGTGAGGGGAAGTGGTCTGACTTCCCCCACTTCTGGTGTTCATTTGTGCTGAAGTGGGTAAAGTGGCACTTCCCCCATTTCTGACTGAAGTAGATTTTGAAGTGGATTTTGAACTAAGCCCACTTCAGTATTTTTTAAACTGAAGTGGGAGGAAGTGAGTCAATCTATAAAAACTAACTTATTTTCACTTCTAAAGTCTTTTTTTAACTCATAAAACTTCATAACACCTAAATCCTTCGGTTCTATTCTCACTTTCTGACAAATGAACACAGAAGTCCTGGAAGTGATATCATTTCCCCCCACTTCAGGGAAGTGGCACTTCCCTCACTTCCTGACTTCCCCTCACTTACAGTGAAATGAACGCCCCCTCAGTGGAAGGATCCTCTCTGCTCAATAGCAAATTTCCTTCTTTTAGAGCTAGTGTAAGAGACTGCCCACCGCAGTGAAACATGTCACTTCCACAAGCCATGTATTGTTCCTCTTAGTCTGGAATTCGGACTCCCTCGGAGTTGAACCCGCGACCTAAGCCTTTTGTCTTACTTAAAGTGAGTGCCTCACAGCCGAATCTATCTTTCATAGCACTCGTGCTATTGAGACGGTCGTTGTTGAAGGATGTTACCTAAGGAAGAGACTCCAAAATTTGGATATGAAGCAATAATGGCTTCTCAGTTAAATCTTTCTACTCTTTCCTCAATGTCAGTGGTACTCGTTGCGTAGTTGGCAAGTCTCTCTAGAGAGGACCCTATTGGCTTAAAGTTAAAGCTTTTTTCTGGCTGGCCTTAAACAACAAAATTTTAACTCAAGAAAATTTGGCTCGACGGGGATGCAATAGAGTCTCTACTAGTACCTACGTCCTCTGCAATGCTATTATCGAATGTGCAAATGATCTCTTGATAAGCCGTTCTTTCTCATCTACGATCTAGGCCCACTTCACTGCGTTTTTTCTTATAGGGGTCCCACTACCCTTTCCAATGCATAGTCCTCTTGGGTAATGCTGTGGTCGCCCAAGTTGAAACTTTTGGGCCTCGCCATTTGTTGGGTCATTTAGGCTGAGCACAAGAATCACATATTTTTTTTCTTTTGTTACTCAAATGTATATGCCATTATATGTAAGATTGACCATTTACTCATTGCTTGGATTAATGCAACCTCAAACTTTATTAGACATCATCTTAAGCAATCTCTTCCTACGATCAAATGTAGCCTTGTTTTTGTGGGCGCAAGGATCCCCGATCCCCCGAGTTGCCAGCTCCAGCTAGAGAGGCATATGAGTCCATTTTGATGGCGCCTCCTTAGTTTAGAGTTCCACCGGCCTTCGGCCTCCTCCTTCCAGCTCTTGGATGTTTTTCTATCCTCTCTCTGTGTTGTTGTTGGGTTTAACTTCTTCTCCGTGTATGTTTCGTGCTTCACCTCTGGTGATCCGATTGTATTATTTGTTTTTTTTTTCTTTTTTTATTATCCAAGTTTTTTTATATTCTGTTTTTTTTTTAATGTATCCTTAGTTTATCCAGTTTCTAAGAAAAATGAATAAATAAAAATACAAGCACCTAGCAAAACAAAAAAAAATACAAAGGTTAATAGTGGCACCTTGGGAAAAGAGAAGAAGATTATTTCCAAGATGACAAAGTTAAAGTCAAATAAATCGCAAATTGTGTTAGAAGCCAATTCTCCAAGATCGCTTGCACTACTTGACCTGTCAATTGTTTCTTTAGTGTTATAAAAATTATTAGTTTTTTTAGGCCATCCACCTTTAGTGGATCTTTATAATCATTCTCTCTATTGTGATTTATTTTTTTATATTTCTTATATTTTGTTTTATTTTATTTATATATGTATTTTTTTATATAAAATTATGATTTATTCAGTTTAATGAAAATATATTCAAGATACATGAAAGTGGCGGCTTTTTTTTTAAAATATTACAAAAATATATATATTTACTAAATTACGCATGTTTGGGATTATTTACCAAAAATACGACGTTGAGTGGAAAAACGGTAAACATTTCCCCATTTTCAGCTATTTTTAAAATATAGAAAACGGGAGAGTTTCTCCTGCTTTTTATTTTTAATTAGGAAATTATGAAAACGGGAGAAACTCTCCCTGCTTTTCCATTTTTTTAAAATTTTTTTAATAAAAATGAAAAACGGGAGAGTGACTCCGCTGCTTTTTCTAAATTTTTAAAAACTCTAGTGTCTGGTGTTAGGTTTTTAAAAAGAATGCTTTTTATATGATTAATTTTTTTAATTAAAAAATAATTGTTGATATATATATATTGACCTTTTATTTAAAAAAAAACTATGAATTTCGAAAAATATTAGAAATGAAACGGTCAAAGTTGCACCGGTAATTAATTAATTCAAAATAGGATGGTTAAATATACAACGGTAAGTAGTTAGTACAAAGTAGGAGGGTCAAACCTGCACCGGTCAGTACTTAGCACAAAGTAGGACTGTGAAACCTGCACCGGTCAGTACTTAGCACAAAGTAGGTCGGTTAAACCTCGCACCCGCACAAGAATTGGTATAAAGTAGTTTGGTCAAACTTGTATCGGTAATTAATTAGGACAAAGTAGGACGGTCAAACCTGCACATGTCAGTGATTAACACAAAGTACGTCGGTCAAACTTCCACAGGTCAGTAATTTGTTCAAAGTAAGTTGGTCAAACTACACCGATCAGTAATTAGCACAAAGTAGGATAGTCAAACCCGCACTGGGCCAAGACGTAAGTAAACCGGCCAAACCTCGCACCACTCAGCTGATCGGGACAAAGCACGATACCAAACCCGCACTCGGCCAAGACGAAGCACGCTGGCCAAACCCCGCACCACTCAGATGATCGGGACAAAGCAAGATACCAAACCTCGCACTCACCAAGACGAGCACGCTCGGTCAAACTTGCACCACTCAGTGATTGGGACAAAGCAGATGACCAAACCCTCGCCTAGCCAAGACTAAGTACGCGGCCAAACCCTCGCACCACTCAAGATGCTTTGGTACAAAGCAGATACCAAACTCGTACTCGGGCCAAGACTAAGCACGCTCTGGCCAAACCTCGCACCACTCAGTGTTTGGGACAAAACAGATGACCAAACCTCGCACTCAGCCAAGACAAAGTACGCCGGTCAAACCTGCACCACTCAGTGATTGGGACAAAGCAGGACAGTCAAACATGCACTAGTTAGCACGAAGTACGCCGGTCAAACCTGCATCACTCAGTGATTGGGACAAAGCAGATGACCAAACCCGCACTCGGCCAAAGACGAAGCACGCCTACCAAACCTCGCACCACTCAAATGATTGGGACAAAGTATGACTACCAAACCTCGCACTCGCTTAGTACTTAGCACAAAGTAGGTTGGTCAAACCTAAACCAATCAAGAATTATGACTGGCCAAACCTCGCAATGTTCATAAATGAAATTTTTCAAAAATTCGAGCTCTTTTATATAAACCAACATTAGTAGCTCATTTTCACTCTTGCACACTATTTACTTACTCACCACTCACCCATACTTCTTTTTTTCTTATCTTCAACAATGGCAGAGACTTCACTTGTATTGGTTTACTACAATGGTTCAATCATTGCTAGTGAAGATACAATTATATTTTCGTCGGAGGATCATTCATATTTTTATGTCAAAGACGACATCTCTTACGAAAAATTTAAAGAGATCCATCAAGAAAGCATCGAGACTCGCCGATAACCAAAGAGTTTCATATATCAAATACCGGCTCCCAATTTCTTCGAGGATCCCAGTAAGATTTGCTATCGGTCATTCAAATTGCGTGAATGACCGAGATGTTCTGGATGATGTTCGACCGCCACAAAAAGAAATCCGGATATTGGCATTATTGAATTGTATGTGGAGTTCAGCGCTGCAACTTTCGAGGGTGCTCCTTCCCAACAACGAACCACCCCAAATGACGAAGTTCAACTCAATTTGAGACGGGAGAGGATTTCATCACCATGCCAAGTTAATGAACCTGAACGGCTCTGTACGGAGTGGAGGGCACATGATGATCCACCATCCATTAATTATTTTTACTAATTCACAACATCTACAAGGTGAATAAGTTCTTTTCATGATACTCATGAAACCGAATTTGGTCGAGATGGCCGATCCAAAGTGGAGACGATGAGGACGACGATGGTGACAGCTTTGGGGAAGACACTGAAGCAAGTGTTGATGACATTCAGTTAGAAGAATGCAATCTTGAAGACGCTCCAACGACCGCCCATAATTTCATGATGGCACCAATGGAGCCTCCAAAGACATATGCGAACCCTTGATTTGGAAGCAATGTCCGCACAAGAATTTCCGGAGTACCCTTTATTGTATGCCGACATATTAACTGGAGCAACGACAAATGGAGATCTTCATGTAGGCATGAGGTTTCGAAGCAAAGATGATGCTGTGACCGCAATTAAGCAATACTGCTTACTTAAATCTGTCGAATACAAAGTTATTGAGTCTGATCCGACTTGATACTCCGGTAAATGTAAGTCATATGGCGATGGGTGCAATTGGAGGGTTCGCGCATCCTATAGCAAGCGAAGACAGCTTTGGGAAATTACAAAGTACACTAGGCCTCACACGTGTTCATCAGCAATGATCTTGCAGGATCATTCGAAGCTGGATTCAAACATGATTTGTCTTCAAATACAAGCACTAGTCCAACAGCAGCCAAGCATCAATGTATCGGTTTTAATAGCGGAGATCAAAAATCGATACGGATACACACCGACATATAGGAAAGTATGAACAGCTAAGCAAAAAGCGGTTGAAGCAGCATCTGGCAATTGGGAGGAGTCCTACAACGAATTACCAAGATGGCTATCAGCGTTGCAACAGTTTGTTCCTGGGACAATAGTTGATCTTGAGACCCAGCCAGCATACAATGGACCTTACCTGGTACGTGATGCTCGAATCTTTCATAGAGTTTTCTGGAGCTTACCCGCTTGCGTGGAGGCTTTCAAATATTGCAAACCGGTCGTCCAGATAGATGGCACCCATATTTATGGCAAATACAAAGGCACTTTGTTGTTGGCAATCGCACAAGACGGTAATAAAAATATCCTGCCGATTGGTTTTGCTATAGTGGAGGGAGAAACGTTGGGTGGATGGACTTTCTTCTTGCGCAACTTATGTTCTAGTGTAACACCACAACAAGGAATATGCTTTATATCTGATCGCCATGAATCTATCAAATCAGCTTTTAGATTACTTGGCCGTGAGATGAGTGCTCCTCATGCGTACCATGTTTATTGCATTAGACATATCTCGCCCAATTTCATGCGTCGTTTCAGAAACAAAGAAATACAACGAATAGTTGTCAATATTGGCAAGTTACAAGATTAACTTTTTTTTTAATCTAACTCTTACATTGTTGTTAATTATTGAAGTTATCTTAACTTTTTTTAAGTTCATCATTGCAGGGTTATTCGAAAAACCATTCAAGATTTTAACTCATCGGTATGGTTTACTACGGACAACGATGAAAAAGACGACGTAGATGGTTGGATAACATACCGCTGGGAGAAGTGGGCTCAAGCGCTCGATAAAGAAGGGAGAAGATATGGTCACATGACAACCAACCTCGCGAATGTGTTAATTCGATGCTTAAGGGAACAAGAAACCTTCCTATAACAGACTATGGTTAAATCAACGTATTCGACTTGCGGAGTTATTTGTGAGGAAAGGTGTACAGCGCAAGCTCGGATCGCATCGAGCCTTATCTTCTCGTAATCACTAATGAAGACAATCCAAGAAAATCAACAAGCAGCGTTCAGCATTTACGTTCGTCAATTTGACCATGAAGAAAAGTCATTCATGGTAGATGAGATGTCACCCCCACAATGTGGGAGACAAGCTAGCACTTTTTGTATCAACCTAAGATCACATTGGTGCGACTGTGGTGCTTTTCAGACGTCGCATTTTCCATGTCGACATGTCCTTGCAGAGCATGCTCGCATATTCGCTCACATTGGGAGGAGTATGTTGACAACGTGTATAGGCTTCAAACAGCTTTTTAATGTATATCGTAAAAGAGTTTGAGCCAAGTATCAAATGAGGGATATTGGAACCCTTATAATGGTCCACGCTCTACGTCCCTAATATTACGATGAGAAAACCGACGTAAGGGAAGACCAAAAATCTACAAGGATTCGTGAATCGAGATGGATATTAGGGAAGGTGTTCAATGAAAAATGTTGTGGTTTATGTCGCAACGAAGGACATAGTCGCCGAAATTGTCCCAACATCGCCGGTTCAAGTACTCCGTCGTAATATAGTCTAAATGTCTTTTTCGTTGTTATGTTTTAATGATGTAAGCCTTTCATATAATTATAACATGCAATGAGTTATCATTAAAGCCTTTTCTTAAAGCATTTGAAGACAAGACAAATGCAAAGAAAAAGTAAATTTAAAAAAATACACAACATATAACACCAAGCAAAACCAACCTAAGATAGTTTTGCGCAGACAATAAAGAAAAACAACAACTAATACAAGAATCTACTCTACCGTCTACGCTGCCACCTCTCAGTAAAACATTGAGGTGGGTGAATATCTCTGTCGGGCAGTCCCCATGGCCTAGGTCTTCATGCTTGCTCGGCTGGCGGGTCATCATCAGATGATTCATCCGAATCGCGTATTGCTGAGGCTGGAGTGTTCAGGTTCGCAGCAAAGTACGAAGGGTTTGGGGGTGATTCCCAGTCTTATTGCCGAAATGAAGTTGAATGACTAGATTGTCCGCGTTCCATAGGTGGATGATGAGGTTGATATTCAAATAAATTCCGCACAAAGTCCATCCCGAAATCAACCGAGTATCTGCTGGGCTCAACTGGAGGAAATCCATGGAGATGAGATGATCGAGTAACGTTGATATCATCTGATGAGTGAAATGACTAGTACCCTTCGTGATGTAAGTGTCGAGGAATATGTGCCTCGTCGTGTTCGACCCGAGAACTATGCCGACGACGTCTTAGTACAGGAGGACTCGGTGGTGGCACATCTACAACCACTGTTGGAAACGCTCTAAGGGGCGCTGGAAGAGTGTTCCCTCTCGTACGAGGATCTAACAGGTCCTGATCTGTCGATAAAAATAGTATGGTATTAGTAGTATACCAGTCATAATATTCCACCGATATTGGGTTATTCCCGGCAGGAACATGGAGGCTGAGGCAACGTGACGCTTTATCTCTCCAGTATCCAATCCATCTTCCGTGCATCAATGCCCAATCTGTGTCAATTCTACCACGAAGATCATGATCATGGGTCGGTCCAATGCAAACTGGATCGAGAGGACCACCTTGGGCGAAGCCAAATTGTCTTGTCACTCGATCTGTTTGGTGCCACTCAACGACTTCGAAGCAAATCAATGATGTAAACGCAGTCCATAAAGGTCTGTCTGCGAAAATGTCATATGGCACTTGTGCAATTATCTCGTTCGAATCATAAGGCCGCCATATAAACTGTTCAAAATTATTTACCAAATAATCAATGATTATTAATACCTAAAATATGTGTATGAATTATCAGTTTTTTTAACAACATTACCTGTTGCATCTCCAACCGATCTAGTAGCTGCCTATATATCTTCACATTGTGCTTGTTGCTACGGCTATCATCATCCACTTCAATATGCGCCCACCTGAAAAATGAGAATAAATTATAATTTCAATGTATTATAATTAAGTGTAAAATGAATTATCAATTTAATTTGCTCTCACCTACGAGCCATAGGAAAGGATACGATACCACGGGTTCGAGGGGATATACTTGAAATCCTATACCATTCCCATGATTGAAGTAATATCATAGATCCACTGATATTTTTCATATCCTTGTTGGATGCACGGCATAAAGACCTGTACAGGGTTGCTAAACATGTTGAACCCCAACTGTATCTTCTTGCTTCTGTAAAATCCCTCAGAAGTGGTAACCACTTCAGATGAACCCTATTCTGAGACATATCCGCATGAGGACACAAACCCGATAAGCCTTAGTGATATAGGCACGCGCATAACATTCTATCTGTCGTCGACCGCATCGTATGACAAAGATGCCAAATGTTTCCTCAAGCCACGCTAGAGTTATACTCGACCTTTCCTTTGCTCCGCCGGTGGGACCACTCCGAGCAACTCTGCATAGACAGCACTTCCTAAGCCGGAAGTCTGACCGATGACTTCGTGGCCGTTAATCGGTAAACCAAGTAATAGTGCCACATCTTCCAACGTGATTGTTGTCTCACCGCATGTAAGGTGGAATGTGTGTGTTTCAGTCCGCCATCTCTCCACTAATGCGCTCACAAGAGCGGCATCAATTCGAAATTAAGAATTTGAGCCGCATGATAGAACCCAGCCTTCTTAAAAAGGCCCTATGATTTGTGGAGGAGGCTCTGCGATGACACATGTCTACACCCTAAGAACCCGATCAGGCTGTAGAAAGTTATATATTAATCAATTTCATATTAAATGGAAAAATAAAATAGGTTGACTTGAAAAAATATAAGACATGCAAAAATCATAAATCCGAACATATGCCATCGAAAAATTAAATATGATTGAAGAGTAAACCATAAACATTGGTGTGCTAATAATATACTAGTTTATCTAAATAAACATGCTTCAGCCATAATATAACAATTATTAATATAATAAAAAATTAACCTAATAATATACTAGGTTATCTAAAATAATGACTTAATACAATTATTGATAAAAAAATGCCTAATAATATATTAGGTTATCTAAATAAACATGCTTCAAGGTTAATATAACAATTATTAATATAATAATTAATTATGACATAATAAAATTATTCATAAAACCTAATGACATAATACAATTATTAATAATAAACAAAATTACCTAAAAATATAGTGGGTTATCTAATTAAACATGATTGGGGTACTAATAAGATAATTATTAATACGATTAATAATTATGATATAATACAATTATTAACATAAAATAATGACTTAATACAATTATTAATAAAAAAATAACCAAATAATATACTAGGTTATCTAAATAAACATTCTTCGAGGTTAATATAACAATCATTAATACAATAATTAATTATGGCATAATAAAATTATTCATAAAACCTAATGACATAATACGATTATTAATAATAAAAAAATTACCCTATAAATATAGTGGGTTATCTAATTAAACATGATTGAGGTGCTAATAAGATAATTATTAATATGATTAATAATTATGATATAATACAATCATTAATATAAAATAATGATTTAATACAAGTATTAATAAAAATTAACCAAATAATATACTAGGTTATCTAAGTAAACATGCTTTCGAGGTTAACAATTATTAATACAATAATTAATTATGACATAATACAATTATTAATAAAAAAATTATCCTAAAAAAATATAGTGTGTTATCTAATTAAACATGCTTCGTCATTAATAAGATAATTATTAATACGATTAATAATTATGACATAAAAAGTTATTATGTGAAACTAATGTCTTAATATAATTATTAATAAATAATTAATTTCAAAGTTATCTAATAATACAAAAATATTACTTTTTCCGACAAAATGGATGAAATGCGATCACCTGTAATCTTAAGAATGCCATCAAAAAAATTATCAATGTAAATCCCCAGTACACGTGTAAAGTAGAAAACACACGCACAATTAGAACTTGAAGAGAAAAATGAGAATGAGAGCAGATGAAGTGGGAAGTGGGAAGTGGGAAGTGGGTATTATATAAAAAAATAATAATAAAATAATTCAACGGATATATTTATATCCGTTACTAAAGGCTAATATAGTTGGTGTTCTTGTTTTTGCTTTTCAATAAAAGCATTTGTGAAAAAGCTAAGGAATGAGAATCTTTAACAAATTAACACCAACCAGGACAAGGAATTCTGAGGCTCTTTTTAAAAAACGAAAACGGGAGTTACTCTCCCGTTTTCATTTTTTTTTATTAAAAAAATTTTAAAAAAATTTGAAAACGGGAGAGTTTCTCCCATTTTCATAATTTTTTAATTAAAAAAAAATGAAAACGAAAGAAACTCTCCTGTTTTCTATATTTTAAAAATAAAAAAATAAAAAGTCGAAAAAAGAAGAAAGGTTCTATGCTTTTCCACCAACTCAGTGTATTTTTGGTAAATAATCCCAAATATGCGTAATTTAGTAAATTTTTTTTTTGTAATATTTAAAAAAAAAAACCCGAAAGTGGCTACTAGCTTTTCTTTATTCCAACCACACACTATACAACACACATAAAACATTTTTTGGCCGGAAACTTTGAAAATAAGACACTACAAATTTTTCTAAGATTACTACTCACAGCGGCATTATGATGAACACCTTGAGGGCATCAACAAACACGAGAATTAACAGATCATTTCTATACCAAGTACTAACCTATATAACATATATAATAGCAAACTCGATCCTCTCACAAACTTCTAAACATCAAATGAATTTACAACAACAATATACATTAAATTCTACTTTCCCTACCCACACTTCCAACCAAATCAAATGAAGAAAACAATACATGCAAATGAATATCAAAGAAGTATAGAGCAATATTAGAAACTCATAGAGTTCATGTGATGACAATTGGAAGTAACAATCACTAACAATACTAAAACTTGAATAACCTACATTTCCAAAAGCAAGCTACCAAATTTGGTGCTACAACAACATCATTGAGAGGTTAAATCTTCAATCCACAAAGACATCAAAATCAACCTAAAATTTACAAGACTTTCGAGGAGCAATATTGGACTTCTAATTGGAAACATACACATCAAAACTTGTATTGTCTTGGAGCAATTCACCAAGTTCTACAAGCTCACTAAAATACATTCCAAACATTTATATTAAAACCAATTCACTACTCACACACCAAGCTTGAAACAACCATCTCAAGCATCCAAAACACCAAGCTATAATCATTAGATTCAACACCAACTAGAACAAAAATCAGACATAAAATGTGAGGAATTTGAAAACTCTATAAAACTCAACAATCAAGGAAAAGTAGAGGCATCAAAAACTCGAATGAATTCCTAGGAATTTAAAGTAAAGGAAAGTATTGAAAATTAGGAGGCCTATGCTTGCAAGTAGAACGGGGAGAAGAATGAAGCTTTACTAGGACACTCTTGGATGTAGATTGAAAAAAAAAAGTAAAAATAAAACATAGGCTTTAAATTCCACATCGGAGAGTGCCCTAGGAAGCACTCAATCACGGTAATCATCTATAGTAATTATATTACAATAAAATGACATAGGCTAAATTAGATCTACAATAATATAAGGCCTAAAAGGAATAGAAATGCTAGGTGTTACAACTTTTCATTTGGATTATTTTATAAAACATATGGTTGAAGATGAACAATTATATATTCAATCATCACCTCCTGCCACCCATCTCAATTTTAATTAAAATTAATCATATGTTCTTTTTTGAGCTTTTACAACTTAGGAGTTAAAAGAGCCTTAAGCTAGGGGAAGCAGTTACAACCATTAAGAGTAGCTTTAGCTTCCTTGAGCACAATGGCTATGGCATAAAAAGGCTAGCCCTCGGCAGTAAGTGTACTTGGCAGGAGACCCTTAAGATCGGTTTCATCAACATGCCCATGAATAAATGAACTATTTTGGTTGTCATCTCCTAGAAATCTAACCCTCTACAATTCTATTCAATTGTACTCTTATTTATTTAGGCGGCCAAATAACCTCTAATTATGTTGGGTTATATCCCATTTGATCTTTTGCTAATTGATTTTGCACCTTTTTTTTTCTTTTCTAATTATAAATTTTTGGTAATTCATCCATTTTTTATTAAAATAATAATAATAATAATAAGTAATAAATGAATTTACATTACTAGATCTCCATCTATAAAAGAAATCACAAATTTGCTCCTGCCACCATCAACCATTTAAGTTAAAGAACCCGAGGCTCTTTTTCCACGATTCTTGGTTGAGGTTGTCATGTTGAAAAACTAGTAGATATCACGGTATGACGACTAAAGATCTAACCATGGTAGTTTCTCAGTTATAGATGAGATATGTCATAGATAATGTGCCTCCTGAACAAGACGGCAGGACTTTACTCGATCTGTCTTTCATCCTTCAATTTTTTTCAGGCTTAATTAGTAGCCAACCAATGCAGTGTCAAAGACTCATATACATGACTTTTCCATAGCCAACCAATTGAGTGTCACATTCATGACTTTTTCATATGTTGGCGAGAGTCTGAATCAACGTTCTGAGAGAAGGCCTTGAATTCCCTAGCAAGGCCGAGGCGGTTGTCTTTGTTTCTTTTGGGAAGAATCTCACACCCTCAGGCCAGGTCAGCAATTATTAATTTATTTTTACTTTTTAGAGATGGAACCCAAAGATGGCTCCCTGTGTGCTTCTATTACAGAATCTGTAATCCAATGTTTTTTTGCAGCACATGGTTTGAACGGGTCCAACTTGCTTTTGTGGGTGGGGGGTGTTCTCCTTAATTTAATTTAATTTTTATTTTATTGCAGCTGATATGAATTATATATCACACCTATTGACTATTGAGAAAAGGTCCTTCAGAGGAAAAGGTATCCTAGCCACCAACGATCTTTCGGCCCTATTTAGACATGCAGTGCTCGATAGACTCCTCACCGAGTGGTGAGAGTCGATTCTCTACAGCGACATTTTGGGAGTTATGAATAATGGTTGCAGATGGGTGATTCTAGCACTGCGTGCATACCCCATCTCCATTTATTCCACCGAGATTACAGACGTCCTCGGGCCTTTAGTGGGCTCACCCCACCCTCTTCCCCAAAAAGGGTATCCTAGCCTCAATGCAATGGTACACATGTATAGACGTATACAACGTTGACAAATACATACAAAAGAAGATGATGATTGATGGAGGGTCTTCTTGGTTAATTACTTTTTAGAATGGTCTTGGTTGTTTAAATTAGTAGGATGGTCGGATTGAGCGATGCACGCCGTTGACCGGCTTCATCCAAGGGAGGCGGACTGGGCTATGGGAACAGGAGGAAATTTCAAAGCCTTTTCAACTTCTTGGGTTTGTTGTTATAGTTGTTCTTCTTCAGATGATAAAAGGCAGGAGGAGCAGGGGCAGGAGCAGGAGCAGGAGCAGGAGCAGGATCTGCCCGTGTCTCCAAGCAACGAAATCCTTTTCAGAAAAGTCTGGAAAACAACAACTTTCCCGGAAATTGGTATTAGTTAGAGGACGCAACACCTACACCACTTTTGGCCTTCTTTACAGTGGTGGAAGAATCTCACATTGAAGAAGAAAACTGTGCCTTTATTTCAATTGATCCTCCACCGCTTCCTCCTCTTTAATTTTTTATTTTTTCCTTTTCCAAAAATCATCAGCAATTCTCCGGGGTGGTTGGTATAGCTTATTCCGTTCAATTCAGAGTAATTAGTAATTTAATTGATGGATAAATTAGAAGCAGCGTATGGGAGGAGGGCCGTGCTTCTAATGGTCCTTTTCCTGGGCTCGGTGTCCTTCTCATGTTGCATCGCAGCGGAGTTCAAGAAAGCCAAGGTGAACCTCTTATTAATTCCTTGTTAATTATGATTATCAATTGGATATATATATATATATATATTTTATTGTGCTTCAAACATCTCATCTCATCTCTTCTTATGATTGTTATATGTAAAAGGCCAAGGAGATGAGATTGGACGGGAGTTTATGCGCTCTCCGGCAAAGCCCGGCTTTGGGGCTGGGAATTACTGCGCTGGTCTGCCTCTCCATCGCCCAGATGATTGGGACATCGATGGCCGCAGCTAGAATTTGCCCCAAGCACAGAAAGTCAGGAGGGCTAACAGCGCCAGGAACAACCAACCACATGCTTGCCATTGGCTTCCTCCTCCTCTCTTGGTAGGTGGTTTTTTTTTTCTTTCTTAATTTATTTAAGTTCCTTTTCTTAATTAAATTAACACCCAGAACAACTGAGACTTACCACCCACCCATCCAATAATTCTTAAAAGAGTTCTTCAAACATTTCATGGGCCAATTAAATGAAAATAATAGGTTAGGCAAGCGCATATATATATATGTCAATTAATTATTATTATTATTATTATTATGAAGAGGTTGTTCATTGCAATTAAAATTAATTAATTAATAAAATGCAATAAAGTGATGAACGGAAGGAAGGGGTTGATGAGTAGTCCAGACTCCAGCATATATATATATATATATATAGTTAAATTAATTGAGTAGGCTACTACTAGGCCGGCCCGACACAATTAAATGTCATCATTATTATCATGTGTTGATGATGTATTATTGTAGGGTAAGCTTCGGATTAGCAGCAATTTTGTTGGGCGCGGGGTCGAGCATGAATGCAAGACAGAGATATGGGAAAGGTTGGTTGGATGGCAAGTGCTACGTGGTGAAAGATGGAGTTTACGTTGGGGCTGGTGTACTGGTTCTGGCCACAACCCTATCCATACTGGCCTTGATGCACACCACCAAAATGATCAGCAAATCGTTACCTCTGCACCACCACCACCACCACCACCACCACCACCACACCACGGCAACACTTGGGGACAGCAACAAGACAACTAGTACAGCACCTGCATAGAGGGTACGTAGACCCATTTATTAATCGTGTTAACAAATTATTAGCATTAGCATTAGCATTAGCATTAGCATAAGCATATATAAAAGAAGAAGAAGAACACCACCAACAACAACAACAAGAAGAATGGCACAAGGATTATTAGCATATGGTTGCAATTGCTCCTCCTCGGCCTGCTCAATAATAAAGGATGTCTCCTTTTTATTTTTATTTATTTTTTTGGTGTGCCCCCACGGCCCATAAACTACTGAAAACTCAGAAGAAAAAAAAAAAAAAGACTCGTATTATTACAGAGTTTTGATCCATGTATACCTGTGATCCGAGAAATTGTAAAGCATATCTAAAACAGAATTAATTCAAATACACTCATGCTGTTTTATATTTCTCATTTACTCAATTGAGTCAAACAACCATGTGCTGAATATATGATGTATATATTTTTTATTAGAAAAAAAAATGTAAACCACAACCTTGTTAAAATGTATATTCATACATATTTGGCATAATGTCTATAATAGTATCTTTTATACATGACATGTGGGGCACCAAGATGGCCAGTGGGGCACCAAGTTCCTAGTCATTCTCAAAAATAAGTAAAGTGTAATGCAAATTGCAAGCTCATTAATTGTGGCCTGTCGGCCCATCCAATTCCTCCCCAAACAGCTTGATTAGCTTGACAAGTCGTCTGTAATAGGCAGGGATTTACAGTACTTTCATTATGATTATATATGCATAGGTATAATATATAGATAGGAAATGTATATCTAAGCCAAAACTACTTTGTTCAAGTAGTTAGTAGTATTAAAAATAAATCTCGCGTATGGTACGTAAAATAGAATAAATTTACAGGTGATGTTACATCCCACACTTACGTGTCATAAAGACAAATGTTTATCACCATTTTCAATATATATATAATACATCGCAATAACTTTATTTAGCTTTAGATTTTAAAATTTCAATTGTAAAAGAAAATTACATGTTTGAATATGGAAATAAACATCCAATATGATTAACATAGGACTCACCCACCTTGCCATTCTTTGGCTTGGAATATTTAGATATAACAAAATAAAATATATTTTAAATAAATAACATGTTTATTTTAAAATAATTTATTACATTGTATATCTTGGCTTCAAATAGACAAAACATGTTAAGGTTGGTTCCCGCTCGTAAAGCAACATCTCTTTCATCTTGGATGCGCAACTCCATTATAATTGGATTGATGACTTGGAGTAGAAGATTTTTGAGTAACCTGCCTTTATATTTTGCCATATCATTTGTATGATTAGTGTTTTTTTTTTATATATTTTTTTTTGAATCATCTTGTGAGTTGTTTGTAATTTAATAAAGCCATATAGTTTATCCATTGTATAGATAAATATATTGTATGTTTAAATTAAAAATAAATAAGCCAATCTTAAGGATATGGGCCTCCATTCAATTTAGTGGTGGGTCTTGGGAAGGCCACTAAGCTATTACATCAGATGTGGGCCTTATTTAATTTAGATTAAGATCAAAATTAAAGGGGGTGTTTACTGAAAAGACTTGGCACCATCCGTGCAGAGGCGTGGTTGGTGACTGTTGAAGTTCTTCTTTTCAAACCAAGCATTCACCAACGTACATAGACACGTACGGAAGCACCGCACAATCAAATCACTGTGTACAGATAGAGTTTCATATTTCCATGCCCAAAAGAGGTAAGTCCGTCCAAATAAAACAAGAATAAAAGAGATCCGATCCGATCCGATCCGATGATTCCAATCTAAGCATCATGTGATGTTGAAGCGCTCTTTCTTTCAAAGTTGGAAACAGTAACAGTACTATTACCAATAATATAATTTATGGAGAACCATGAATATGATGGAAAGGTCAACCGTTGAAAATTGCTCATAAACGGCCTTAATTAACAAGTTTGGAGCTGGCCATGACTTTGACTCTCTCTCTCTAAGTTTTTAAATATGGCCTAGTTTTAATAATTAATACTCTCTCTAATCCCACAGAAGTCAGCTCCCTAATTAATGCTGTTTTTTGTGGCTTACAACCAAGCATGCGTAAGGCTAATAATTAATTAATCTTTTGGAAGTTAAATCAGTACTTCTAAGTTTCTAACAATGGGAAGCCTCGGCACAATTGACCTCACGTATTTATTATTAAAAAAAATACAAACAGTTGGTCAAATCATCCTTTCTTAGGGGAGGGAGTGCGAATTATATATATATGATTTATTTTTTATTTAAAAATAAATCATATATATTAATATTAAAATAGATGATACATTAAAAAAACAATAGAAAGAGAGAGAGAGAGAGAGAGAAAGAAATAAAGCATCCATTAAACTTGGATAGTAAAAAAAACTCAAAAAAATGGATGGAGATAGGGACATTAAATCTTGGAAGCTCACTGGGAATGGTGTTTTCTCAGTGAAGTCATTGTACAACTTTCTGATGGATGGGGGCCTACGTTGCCCGGTTGCGTGGTTTTTCTGGAAAAGTAGATGTCCGAAAAAGATAAATCTTTTCAATTGGTTAGTCTGGAAAAACCGTATCTCTTCCCTCGAAAACCTTGAGAAGCGAAGATGTAACAAGTTGCCTACGGCAACTTGTGTTCTCTGCCACAAGGGTGTAGAATCGGTGGATCATCTTTTTCTTACTGCCTCGCTGCACGTAGCGTTTGGGGCCCACTCGTAGTTTGTTGCAATTCCCTGAACCGCCTGACTCGATGACAACGCTTTGGGACTCTTGGAGGAGGTCCTTGCGTCAGGCCCAGAGGGGCGTTGGTGATCCGATGGTGAAAGCGATTGTGTGGAATGTTTGGGACTGCTAGAAACGATCGTGTGTTTAATGCCAATGTATTGCCAAAGACAGGGATATTATTATGAAAAATTGATCGCATGTTATTGCTTTGGTGTTCTTCGACACCGGGACGATGATCAAGGAAGACCCGGATGACTCCTTGAGGTGCATTCGTCGCAGCTTAGAGTTCCCGGGGCCGAGGGTGGAGGAGCTCAGTGAGGTTGATCAGATCGGTGGTGAGGAGTAGCTTTTTGTTTTATTTTGGGTTAGGAGGAGACCAGTTGTTCCTCCATTTCTGCTCTTTTGCTTTTGTTTCCACATCTAGTGGAAGGTGTTTACCTTTATTGTAACCTTGGTTCTTTTAATTAATGTTATGGTTTATCCACCTTTTCAAAAATGGAAAACGGCGTGGAGAGCATGTAAGAAAAAGGTAAGCTGATTCATTGCCCTGGGTGTCCCCTGATGAGACTAAAACCTAAAAGAAGAAAAATCAAGATTCATGTGAAATTCCTCATCAACAGTAGTAAACAATACGCATGCGCTTTAGGACTTTCGTTTTGACCGGCAATAGTTGACAATTTTACAGGCATGCTTGTACATGCGAGCGGGTTAATTAGGACTGCATGTTACTGATGCTAATTAGCTGTCAATGCACAGATAACACTTTAAACATTAGATTTGTTGGTATGTCAAGTCAGTAATAGACATTGCTGTCCGTGCATCTTTCGAGGGACAGGAAATTTCCTTCTTCTCCCTATTAATCTTTGGAACTGTGCAGCATTACTCAAGTTGACCTTAGTAAAATATAATGATAATTAATTGTTGGGAAATGGTCATGTCGAGTAAGTAACTAATTTTACGTGCCGTAATCATAAAAATACATATCATTTCCATCCCACACATATAGGGTTCGTGATCTATGAACATTGGCAGATTTAAAATTTACAAAAAAATTTATGATCAACTGTAGTATTTCAATCCAATAATAATAATTATTTGATGGAATAATAATATTATATTTATAAATAATAGTACAGTAATTAATGATTAAATAATCTATTAATAATCAAATTTTTATTAAAATTTTTCATAAATAATAAGAATTCGAATCATAAATAATGACATACTTTTAAGAGTATAAGTAATAATATATATAAATAATCTCAATAGCTATGTTTGTGAGCCTCACACCTACTTACTTGCCTAAAGCTTGTGCAATAATATCATCTAATTATTTATTTATTTATTTATTTTTTTGACATATGATGATAAACATAACGGTCCCCCCACTAGGGAAGTCAAGGACAGACGCCAGAGCATCACTCCATAGCACTTTCACCCAAGCACAAAGCATCGCGTGGAGCAAGGCTCGAACGCACGACCTCCATGAAACTCTTGGGGACCCAGTACCACTAGGCCATTAGGCCGGTGGTATCGTCTAATTATTTCCGTAAAATAATATCTATCTCTATTACCAATGGCTGCACTTGACAAATTGATATAAATACATAAATAAATAAATAAATATATATATAATAAAGTGCATATGGAGATTGGTTGATATGAGTATAAAATAATATTTACCGGAGAACAAATAAGTAATTAGCACGTGGTGGAGAGAGACATTGGTTTTGAAAGGTTGTGGGTCAGACCGTCAGAATATATATATAATTAATGACTGGCCTAATCTTAGGGTGAAGGGCAAAGAAAAGAAGTGATGCACATGTTCAATTAATTAATGCGCAGCTTATTGCCATCTTCACTGTAAAGTGTAAAGTAAGAGAATGGCTCTTTCCAGGAAAAGGTTCAATTATCAATATCTTAATCCATCATATATATATATATATATATCGGTTAGCCAGTTATCTGGTTTTCATTTATAGTCTATGGACGGGATTTAGTGGTTTTGTGGCTTTTCAAAGTGAAGTCTCCACCATAAATCTTAAATTATTAAAACTAATGAACTTTTACTGCGCGCATTACAATTGCCACCAATGATAGAATGAATTGAATGTGCCCGCATTTCAGATATAGCAGAGCTAACTGTTTGATTCTAATTACCCATGATAGGTACCGGTTGCTATATATATCTATGTAATTAAGCCTTTTTTTTTGCAGTGTGTGTGGTCCATATATAGTTGTCAAAAAGAAGATATGGATCCTATCTTACATTAATGTCAGTGACAATTGACAGCAGAAGGCCAGGAAGGTCGATCAGCGTATACATATATAAACAATATATACCGAGTGGGGCTTGATGGGCAGGAAAATCTTGAAAAATTGAACCCCAAGATCTCCCTTTAATTTTAGAAGGCAAATGACTTTGATTGCTCTGGGGGCCAGTGAATTGATAGGGATACTGTCATTTCCGTGATGCCAAGGGACAAAACTAATGCTAATGCTACTGTTGCTTTCCACGTACGTTCAATTGATCACTTGCGAGTTGGGACTAATTAAGCCCAATAACTAACACGCGCTTGACCATTGAGACCTGTATGATCTGTTCGCGGCATGGACTTCAAACTTTGAACTCCGTGTGTATGAATCTGCTACTTCTACTTCTGCTGGATCTACAACAGCCTCGCCTGCAAACAAGAAAAACGCACACACAGATTTGGGGAGAAAAACAGAATGTTATTAGGGCTACCAGAAAGTTATCACTACTTTCTTTACATGTATAGGGGTGTATATATATACACTACCAAAACAGTTTTCTATCGACCCGGGAGAAAAACAACAAGGCCCGAAACGAAAAGCCCATAATGGAACAAAGACAGACACAGATTGAAGACTTGATTCAAGGCATCCCAACAATCTCCCCCTTGACTTGAATCTTCTCCAAGAACAGATGTAACAGACGCACTAATGAAGTGCCAGATGTACTCGTAGTCTTCTTTCACCATCGAATTATCCCTAAGTACCAAATGCAATGCCCAAAAAGGTCTATCGAACTCAGAACATTTAGTAAATCCAAACAATGCTTGAATTTACTATGAGGAACTCGCCTTTAGTAAAACATATCGCTAGGGTTGTCACCGTGCCAATCTTCTTCACTTTAATCCTTGTTTCAGATCTCAAGAAGTGATATCGGACATCAATGTGTTTTTGTTTTTGTCATGGTGGACTTGATCCTTGGCTAAACATATTGCACTGAGACTGTCACAATATATATTAGCATGCTCCTGATGTAGACCAAGATCTCCAACTAATCCCTTTAGCCAAATTCCCTCTTTAGCAGCCTCTGTTAGTGCCATATACTCTGCTTCGGTGGTAGACAGAGTCACTGTAGGTTGTAGAGTTGCTTTCCAATTGACTACCGATTGCCCAAGAGTGAAAACATAACCAGTCATTGATCTCCTACTATCAACATCTCCAGCATAATCAGAATCTGAATACCCTGCAACCAGACACTCTTTGTCACCTCCATATATGAGACCAACATCAGATGTACCTCTTAGATAACGAAAAATTCGCTTTACTGCCAACCAGTGTTCCTTCCCAGGATTAGCCATAAATCTGCTAACAACACTGACTGCTTGTGCCAGATCAGGTCTAGTGCAGACCATGGCATACATCAGACTGCCCACTGCACTAGAATATGGAACTTTAGCCATATATTCTATTTCTGCTTTTGACTGAGGTGCTAACGTAACAGATAGTTGGGCATTTACTGCACTTGGAGTATTCAAAGGCTTTGCTGTAGACATGCCAAATCTGGATAATATCTTCTCAATATATCTCTTCTGTGATAAGAAAAGCTTCTTCTGATCTCTATCCCTGAAAATCTCCATTCCCAGAATTTTGTGTGCTACACCCAAGTCTTTCATCTCAAACTCTGCACTAAGAAGACTTTTCAACTTCTGTATATCAGCCTTGTTCCTCGCAGCTATGAGCATATCATCTACATACAGAATCAAGTAAATCATTGAACCACCTTCAAGCTTCTTATGATATACACAACAATCATATTGACTTCTGTTGTAACCATGCTCAATCATGTAACTGTCAAACCTTTTATACCATTGCCTTGGAGATTGCTTTAATCCATACGAGGACTTCTTCAACTTGCATACATGATCTTCTTTTCCCAGAGTATAGAATCCTTCTGGCTGAGTCATATAAATCTCTTCTTCTAACTCTCCATGTAGAAAGGCTGTCTTCACGTCTAGTTGCTCAAGTTCTAAGTCCTGATGTACAACCATTGCTAGTAGCACCCTAATAGAGGTGTGTCTCAACCACTCGGTGAGAAAAATCTCGATGTAGTCTACTCCTTCTCTTTGAGTGAACCCTCTAGCAACAACACGTGCTTTTATACTTGATGCCCTCGGATGGAAGAGTTCCTTCCTTCCTTTTAAAAAAACCCATTTGCAAGTCACAATCTTTCTCTCCGGTGGTTGTTTGACCAATTCCCAAGTGCGCTCTTGTGTAATGATTCTATTTCTTCACTCATTGCAGCAAGCCAATGAGCTGACTCGCTACCTGAAACAGCTTCTTTGTAGGTGGAGGGCTCGAATGCACCACCTCCTCAGCAACTTGAAAAGCATAGCTTACACAATCTCGATACCTACTGGGAGGTTGAACTCCCACCCTCCTTGTACGATCATAAGCAATACCATGTTGTTGAGTTTCTCATCGCAGAGATGAGAGATAGGTGCAAGACTTTCAAGTGAAGTATATTCGGATCATCTATTTCGCAGCAGGGTTCGACTTCAAAAAGATAGTTGTTGATGATTGTCAAATTTCTGCTGTGATTCAAAACCACTTTGAGTGACTTGTAACTCCACCTGTTTATCAATACTTATATCTTGTTCAACAACAGTCTTCACAGAGGGGTTTAGTATAGAATTTTCATCAAAAATTACACTTCTACTAAGTATAACTCTTTTTTCTGAGGGTGACCAAATTCTATACCCTTTAACCCCAACTCCATATCCCAGAAATACTCCCTTTTTAGCCCTTGGCTCTAACTTGCCTTCACTAACATGATAGTACGCAATGCAGCCAAAAGCCTTCAAGCTTGAGTAATTAGGAGACATACCAGACAACACTTCATAAGGTATCTTACAGTCTATACCTGTATGAGGTGCGCGATTGATTAGGAAACAAGTCGTGCTTATCGCCTCGCCCGTAATCTCCTTGGCAAAACCAGAGATTGAAAAAGCATACATCGTGCTCTTTCCAGAAGTGTTTTATTCATACGTTCTGCTACACCATTTTGTTGTGGTGTATCTCGAACTGTGTGATGCCGAGCAATTCCTTCATCTTTGCAGAACTCATCAAACTCCTTTGAACAGAATTCCAGACCATTATCAGTTCTCAGCCTTTTGATCTTCTTTCCTGTTTGATTTTCCACTAAAGCCTTCCACTGTTTGAAATTCTTGAAAACTTCACCCTTTTCCTTCATAACGATTACCCAAGTCATCCTTGAATAATCATCAATCATGGATAAGAAGAACCGACAGCCTCCCAAAGATTCAACTCATGAAGGACCCCAACAGTCAGAGTGAATATAATCAAGTGTTCCCTTTGTCCCATGAATTGCTTTCCCAAACTTCTTGCGATGCAATTTACCGAAAACACAATGTTCACAAAGTCCAAGACTTGTGACCTTGTGGCCTTCAAGAAGATTACGTTTTGACAGAATCTGCATTCCCTTTTCACTCATATGACCAAGCCTAAAATGCCATAGCTTGGTCATATCAGACCTGTGATCTTCAGAGGATGCAACATTAGCAGCGGCAGAACCTGTTAGCGTAGAACCTTGTAAAATATACAGGGTACCATGCTTAGCTCCTTTGAGAACTACTGATGAACCTTTACTGATGCACAATTCTCCACCTTCTCCTCTGAAACTGAAACCCTTACTGTCTAGTACACTAAGTGATATCAGATTCTTCGTCATGTGTGGAACGTGCCTGACTTGGTTCAATGTAGCAATTTTTCCAGCATGCGTCCTGATCTTAATAGAACCAATCCCAACAGCCTTGCAAACAGAACTATTAGCCATCAAGACATTTCCACCATCTATCTGCTCATATGTTGTAAACCATTCCCTGTTTGGACATATGTGATAGGATGCCCCAGAGTCAAGAACCCACACATCAGAGTGATGTGTTGATTCATTTGCAATCAGAGCCAGATCTTCCTCAGATTGTATTGCTTCCTCTTCTGCAACTGAGGCTGAAGCCTGCTGTTTTTCTTGCTGCTTCTTCTTCTTGGGACAATCAGATTTCCAGTGACCCTTTTCCTTGCAGTAGTTACAGACATCATCTGACTTGGGACCTTTAGGGAACTGCTTCTTGCTTTCAGACTTCTTTTTCCCAAACTTTCCTTTACTACTACTGACAACTAGTCCAGCAGCCTGACTATCTGTAATATTTCCAGCTGCCTTATGGCGCAGCTCTCTAGTATGCAGTGCTGATCTTACTTCTTCTAGAGTCACAGTATCTTTGCCGACAATAAAAGACTGAACAAAATTCTCATACGACAAAGGTAGAGACACTAACAAAATCAACGCAGCATCCTCATCCTCAATTTTAACATCAATATTACGCAAGTCAAGAAGAATCGTATTTAATTGATCTAAATGTTCTCGGAGAGGAGTACCTTCCTGCATACGCAGACTGAACAGACGTTGCTTCAAGAGCAACTTGTTGGTTAAAGACTTCGTCATATAGAGACTTTCAAGTTTAACCCACAACCCCGCAGCAGTTTCTTCATCGACGATCTCTGTGATGACATCATCTGCTAGGCACAGCATGATTGTCGAGTGAGCCTTTTCCTCCATACACATAGACTCTGCATCAACAGAGTCCGATTTCGTCTTCATCAACGGACTCCACAGGCCTTGTTGTTTCAGCAAAGCTCGCATCTTGATCTGCCACAGACTGAAACTATTTCTACCGGTGAACTTGTCGATCTTGATGTTCAGCGCAGACATCTTGTTGTGAGATCCAAATTCTAGTACGAACCAAAGCTCTGATACCAGTTTATGAATCTGCTACTTCTACTTCTGCTGGATCTACAACAGCCTCGCCTGCAAACAAGAAAAACGCACACACAGATTTGGGGAGAAAAACAGAATGTTATTAGGGCTACCAGAAAGTTATCACTACTTTCTTTACATGTATAGGGGTGTATATATATACACTACCAAAACAGTTTTACTGGACCCAGAGAAAACAACAAGGCCCAGAAACAGAAAGCCCATAATGGAACAAAGACAGACACAGATTGAAGACTTGATTCAAGTCATCCCAACAGTGTGGATGTTGGCCTGACCACAAAGTGCTGGTAAACAGTAATGGCTGGATTGCAACATAAAAATATTTATTCGATCCTGCCCAGGCAATCATGCAAAGCTGGATCCACAACTAGCAGCTGTAGTACTCCAACGTACTCCTCCCATCCTCATCCTATTCACATAATAGCTAATTAACAAATTATTCATTCATTCACCCAACAAAAAGGAAATTATATCCAGGCTTGCATGGACTGATCGATCATCTAATAAAATCAAAATCATATGCTCATGGCAGCTAAGCTTGCATGTGACTGTCCGGAATAAACCGAGCATCGGGTACACTAAGACAAGCAGATCCCCACCACCCAATCAATAACGAAATTGTTTTTATCTGTTGCGAGAATCCTGGGATTTAAGTGAGATGAGGACGAGGTAGAAGGGGAAGGGAAGAGAGGAAGAGAAAAGAGGAAGGGGAAAAGGGTTCTGGAACTGATCCCCGTTTCCATTCATCATAAGTTCCTTAAATACAACGGACGACTGAGTACATAATTAAGATAACAGATAACAGACTCCAATTAAAGTAACCAACTTATCTAATTATCTAACTAACTTCAAAACCCATATCCATGTGGATAGGCTATCATAACTACCCGGCCCATGCCGTAGCCCTGAATTCCCATTAGGTGAAGTCCCGATACCTAGTGGAGCCCGTTGAGACCCTCTTACGCGCAACATTTGGCCCGCCTGGGAAAAGCACCTTGTCCTCAAGGTGGAAGTCGGGGAAATCTCTTCGAAAATCATGGAGAGGTTCCCAGGTGGCGTCAGAGGCTGGTTGTTGCTCCCACCTGACGAGTAGCTGATAGTGTGGGCGACCACGAATAAGGATAATTCGGGAGTTTAGGATGGCAGTGGGGTCGATGAGAGGGCGATCCTTGATCAATTGAGACGGGAAAGGGGTAGGCTGCTGGGGGGGATCTCCGTGACACCGCTTCAACTTGGAGACGTGGAAGACATCGTGAATACGCGCCCCGGGTGGAAGTTCGAGTCTATAAGCGACGTGGCCAACTCGTTCCAGGATGCGGTAGGGCCCATAGAATCGTCGTGATAGCTTATCATTCCGTCGATGGGCCACAGAAGATTGTCGGTAAGGCTGCAGTCGGAGGAATACCCAGTCGTCGACCTGGAAGGTCACGTCTCGGCGGTGGCCATCGGCTTGTGCGCGCATCCGTTGTTGTGCCTGTTGAAGGTTGTTGCGCAGGACCTGGATCATAGCGGTACGGTCAGTAAGCAGATCATCAATTTGCGCAACGGAGGACGCTCCCGTGAGGTAGTCGAGCAGCGAGGGAGGCGCGCGTCCATAGACTGCTTCGTAGGGAGTCATCTTGATAGCCGAATGCCATGAAGTGTTGTAGTGCCATTCGGCCCAAGGTAAGTAGGAGAGCCATTGGCGAGGCTGATCAGCTACAAAGCAGCGGAGGTAGTCTTCCAGGCAGCGATTTAGGACTTCTGTTTGGCCGTCGGTCTGGGGGTGGTAGGCACTACTCATGGCTAGGGACGTCCCCTGTAGGCGGAACAGCTCCTTCCAGAAGGCACTCATAAAGATGGGGTCTCGGTCAGATACGATGGAGGTCGGGAACCCATGGAGTCGTACGATGTCTCGGACGAAGATAGAAGCAACTTGGGGTGCTGAACTCTGTGGACCCAGGGCCGAGAAATGGGCGTTCTTGGATAGTCGATCGACGACTACCAGGATAGTGGTTTTTCCAGAGGATGGCGGTAGTTGGGTGATGAAGTCGAGGGACAGGGAGTCCCATATTTTGCCCGGAATGGGGAGCGGTTGAAGTAGGCCTTGAGGGGCGATGTTGAACGGCTTGGTGGTTTGGCAGACGGTGCAACGATTGACAAATTCCTTGACCGAGCGGCGGAGCTCTGGCCAATAAAACACACTCGCCAGTCGGGCGTAGGTCCGCTGGATGCCCGCATGCCCTCCGATGGCCGAATTATGGAACTCCGCGAGGAGCAGCTGCTGGAGTGCGGATTCGGCAGGAACCAATGCACGGCCTTTATAAAGGAGGACGCCGTCCTTGATAGAGTGATGAGGATGGTTGTCGGGATGGTCCTGCACAGAACGGAAGAGTTTGGTTAGTGCAGGGTGACTTGTGTAGCTTTGCCGAAGGGCATCTCATAACGCCGTGAGGGGGCGGGTGGACGCGCTGATAGCATGCATGGCTGGAGAATGCAAGCGGGAGAGGGCGTCTACTGGACCATTCAAAGCGCCTGGCTTGTACAAGATGTCGAAGTCGTAGCCGAGCAACTTGGTGAGCCAACGTTGCTGCTCCGGTGTTTGTATGGTCTGGTGGACGAGAGCCCTCAAGCTCTGGTGATCTCGTGAGTCATGGTGAATCGCCGCCCAAGGAGATAGTGCCGCCATTTCTTGATAGATTCGGTGATGGCGAACATCTCGCTGACTATACGTGGAGGAAGCTCGGAGTTTGCCGCTCAAGGGCTTCTTTGAAGAAGGCGATTGGCCGCCCCTTTTGGGCTAACACCGCTCCGATCCCACTGCCGGACTCGTCGGTCTGAACCTCGAAGGGGTGAGAGAAATCCGGTAGCTGTAGGACCGGCGTCTCAGTCAAGGAGGCCTTCAAGTTCTGGAAGGCGGTGGAAGCTTCCGGGGACCAAACGAAGGCTTCTTTCCGAATGAGGTTGGTAAGCGGCACGGCGATGGAGGCATAGTGTCGAATGAAGCGCCGGTAGTACCCGGTAAGGCCCAAGAAGGCTCGTAGCTCTCGCACGGACCTGGGCGAGGGCCACTCTAGGATGGTCGCGATTTTGGAGGGATCAACGGCAACCCCTAGTCCCGAGACTCTGTGACCGAGATACCCGATCTCAATGCTGCCGAACTCGCACTTTTGCTGCTTAGCAAATAGTCAGTGAGAACGGAGGAGGGTGAAGACTGCTTGTAGGTGTTTGACGTGGCTGCCCCAATCCGGGCTATAGACGAGGATGTCGTCGAAGAAGACCAATACAAACCGGCGCAAAACATCCTTGAACACCAAATTCATGAGCGCCTGGAAGGTTGACGGGCGTTGGTTAGACCGAAAGGCATCACTCGGAACTCGTAGTGGCCTTCATGGGTCCTAAACGCCCGTCTTTTCGATGTCCGGTGGGTGGATGCGCACTTGGTGAAACCCCAGCCGAAGATCCAGACCGAGAAGATTTGTGCACCGGCAAGCTCATCGAAAAGCTCCTCCACGGTCGGAATGGGAAACCGGTCTTTAACGGTAACCGCGTTTAACGCATGGTAGTCGACGCAGAATCGCCAGCTGCCGTCGCCCTTCTTGACGAGAAGGACCGGGGCGGAATATGGACTCGAACTTGGTCTAATGACCCCCTCCGTGATCATCTCCCCGACGAGCTTCTCGATCTCCGCCTTCTGGAAATATGGGTAACGATACGGCTTGGCATTGATGGGGGTCGTGCCCGGAAGCAAAGGGATGCGATGATCCAGTGGCCGCGGTGGGGGAAGCCCTGACGGCCTGGAGAAAATGTCTGAAAACTGCAATAGGATGTCTTGTAGGGACGAGACGAACTCGGCTGTGCACAGGGGACCCACCTTGGGCTCAACGCTCGAGTCGGCGTGGTCGACTTCGAGGTGCCAGTACTGGGCCGTCTGGTGCACGTGGCCCGTCTTGGCGAGGGCTGATGGGGAGATGTAATTTAATGTCGGGTGAGATAATCCATGCAAACGGATACGGCTGCCTCGGTGATCGAACTCCATCCACAGATGGTGGTAATCGAAGAGAACAGGACCCGATCCGCGACCATTGCACACACCTAGCACTAGGTGCTCGCCCAGTATATTGGTAGCAGACAACAAATCAACGGTAAAAGTCGGCACTCGAGTTTCAAGTCGACTTGGCGGCTCGTCCCCCGCACCCTCACGGACTCGCCGTTCCCCACGATCACCCGGAGATGCGGCGAGGGTTGGGACGGTGAGGCTCGGTGTTCGCGAGCCGGCCTTGGATGAAGTTGTTCGTGGAGCCTCCATCGATGAGAACCACGACGCTCGCGACCGTTAACCCGAACCGGCGATCTTCGAGTGTGGGATCGGGATGACTTGCCCGTCGACTGCATCGAGAGGAGATCGAGGGAGATGACTCGCCCCCAGTCACTGGGGTTCCCTCATCGTCTTCTGGGTCTAACACAGCTTGGGGAACGGAATCATCCGGCGGCTCCTCCTCGGCGACGTCTACCATAAGGCATAGGAATTGGGGAGGGCTACATTTATGCCCGGGGACGACTGAGCGTCCTGAGTTAAAGCACAACCCTTTCTCCCGTGGCTGCCATCTCGGTTAGGGGTAAGGCGCTGAGCGGGAGGTTGGGTAGCCGGGCTCTTGCAGCCGTGGTGGGTGGTCTGTGGGGTTGGGGCCGGTTGTACGGGACGGAGGGTCTCCCCGCGTTATATTTTTCCTCAACCAACTTGGCCAAGCCAACCGCCTCGTGGAGATCATTTGGTCGCAGGATGTATAACTCCCTCTGTATATCCTCTCGGAGGCCGGAAAGGAAGCAGTTCAGCAAGCTTGCTGGGCACAGCTTCGTCGTTCGAGACGAGAGGCACTCAAATTCGCTCAGATACTGCCCCATGGTGGACCGCTGCCTCAGTTTGAACAGTTGGGCCTGGTGGTTGATGAAAGTGGACGACCCAAACCGAAGCTCCAGTTGGCGAGCGAATTCCTCCCTCGATGCCATCTGCCTTGTTAGGTGTATCCACTGGAACCATTGTAGGGCCGGTCCCGCCATATAGAATGCAGCAATGGTGACCCTCTGGTCAACTGGAATTTGATGGAATGTAAAGAAATGGTTGATGGAATGTAAAGCAATGGTGACCTCTCAACGAAAGCACCAAATGTTGCGAGAATCCTGGGATTTAAGTGAGAGGAGGACGAGGTAGAAGGGGAAGGGAAGAGAGGAAGAGAAAAGAGGAAGGGGAAAACGGTTCTGGAACTGATCCCCGTTTCCATTCATCATAAGTTCCTTAAATACAACGGACGACTGAGTACATAATTAAGATAACAGATAACAGACTCCAATTAAAGTAACCAACTTATCTAATTATCTAACTAACTTCAAAACCCATATCCATGTGGATAGGCTATCATAACTACCCGGCCCATGCCGTAGCCCTGAATTCCCATTAGGTGAAGTCCCGATACCTAGTGGAGCCCGTTGAGACCCTCTTACGCGCAACATTATCCGCATGCATCTTCCACGCACCGGTTAATTAATTTTATAGAACTGAATTATGAACTAATAAAAAATAGAGTTTGCAGATAATTGCCAGAAAAACACTGAAATAAGAAGAAGATTTATTATTCTATATATGTCAGAATGTGTAGTAGCTGACGAAATGATGCAGTACAAGGCTTTATATAGTAATTGAAATGAAGACAATGTCTAACTATCTAAATAATAGACGACAAGCGCTATAAGAATTCCGGGTGAACAGTGTATAAACATTAGATGAACAGTAGTGTCGGAGAGGAATTTGAATCTATGACCTTTCCCTTATATTTTGGTGTCATACCATTGGGCTATACTAACTCTCTCTCTAATTATTAACTAACAAAATAAAAATTGCTAACTATCTCAACTTAGTATTTTGTGAAAAACTGGATTCTTTGCATTGTGAACAGCGGCTTAACTATTACATTTTAAAGGCACATGTATGATTGGCGAAATTGTGAGCCTATTTAACATGTTGTAAAGTTATGGAACTGGGTAAACCAGGGTCGTAGCAAAAATACTTAAAAATAATAACAATAAATATGAAGGATACATAATTTATGCCAAAAACCCCAAAATAAATTAGGGTAAAAACCATAAAGAAAGTAGAATTTCACTATAGAAAAAAATAGGAGTTGTAGGCTTTCTATTAATAAAAAGAACAACAATTTCTTCTCTCATATAATATAAGCAATACAAACTCTTTAATTCTTTCTCACCATTTTCCCCACTTTTCTTTCACCCTCGCTCACTTTTCAACTGAATGGTGCAATGAAAGCCTTCATGCTCTTGCCCTTATATTGGCAAGAGTGTGATATGAATAGGATTAATTTACTCACCTAATCTAACTCACAAACCAAAAGTAGTGCAGCAATTTTTGACAAAATAAAACATCACATGCATGGAGCTCATCTTCTAGAATATTTTAATACAACAATTTAGTAAGCTAAGCTAATTCAGCACATACACATGTTATAGACATATATATTCAACTTCTTTAGAAGATTAGGCAACAATGTGTTGTTTTTTTAAATTTAAAAAGAGAGAACTATGGTCAAGTATCATGTAAAAGTTACTAATGTAGTGTTTGTTTTGTAGTATTTGAAGTTACAATGTAATTTCAAATACCACATCCAAAAAATTTTTGTTTGGTTTGAGGGATTTTAAAATGCCAAAGTAAAACTAATTACTCCAATGGATGAATTTGGACTTACGTCCAAATTGGGAGTAAGTCGAAATCCCGGGATTTGAAAATCTTTAGGTGATGTATATATATATGTGTGTGTGTGTGTATACATCTGCATACACATATAATGTATATGCATATATATATATATATATACATATACAAAATTATATACATATACACATAGGCAAACATATATACATACACATATGCATAATACACGCATACATATACTTATACACATATATATATACATAGACATTTATGTATTTATATAAACATACATAGGTATTTTTACATATGTATACATACCTATACGTATATGCACATATATATATATAAATATACATATACTCATATACATGTATGTATATACATATACTTATACATATACATATACATACATATATATATATATTTATTTATTTATATAAACAAACATATCCATATGCATATATGCATATATACAAACACATACATATATGCATATACATGTATGTATGTATATGCATATATACATATATATATATACATATACTTATACATACATATATATATATATACTCTTATACATATATGCATATATACGCATGTGTTTTTTAATTCCACACTTATAAATCCTTCCAAACAAACATAAAATTTTATAATATAATAATTCCAGTTACATTCAACCAAACACAAGATTTGACTGCATTGTATTTTGAAAACCAAGTATTTCCGGTTATATTATAACTGAAAATCCGCTGCATTTATAATTACATCCAAACAAATGACCCCTAATTGAATGTCTAGTGCTAGGGCAAGTTGTCAAATCAAAATTACAAAAAGCTTGAAGTTTAAAAGAAAGGTTTGAACTCATAAGAAGGAAGTGACTAGGATTGTGCTAGCTTGAGATATCTAAGAATATGAATAGCTGCCTCCATGTGTGAGAAGAGGATATAAATTAACTAGAAGGTTGAACTAGATATCCAAGATCAGTCTTGGTGTTAGTGAGATAGTTGAGCTTGCCAACTAGATGGCTATAACTTGGAGGATCTAAAAGAATATCTCCTATATCATGATTATGCTTGAGACTAGCAACAAGATGACTAGATACATGAATGAGAGAATCACAATGGAACTCATCAAGCAAATCCAAAGTGAACTTTTTTTGTGTTAAAGTGATATAACCAGCTTCCTGAATAACTTTATTTCCCAAAAAATAGTGTAAATGGTCAAAATCCTTAATTTTAAATTGTTGATCAAGGAATTGCTTCAAGGAACACATCTTTCCTTCATCATTTCAAGTCATTAAAATATCATCAACACAACCTTCTAATAGAATTAATCTTATTGTAATTTTCTATTTTATTTCCACGTTAATGTTGTTTGCATGTGTTTGCATGGCATTGTTGACATGCCACATGTTTTTAGGATTAAGTTCATGTAATTGTATGGTATTAGTGGTTAGTGGTGTGTGTGTTCTTGTAATCAATTTTAGTTTTTTTAAAAATTCTAATGAAAGAAATTCCCAAGGTGTTCTTGTTGTGTGTATTTTTTCCACCTCAAGCGCGTGTGTTTGTGCTACTCTGAACAATACCAACAGATTTTGTGATACCGGAAGTAGAAGGAACATTATGTAAATTTGGAGAAGAATTAAAGGTATAGTAATGGATTAGGGATTTGACTCATTGGTAGTGACATTATGGAAATGAAAATTTATTTCATGGAAAACAACCTCTCAAAAAACAAAAGTTTGATGATTGTTAAAAGCTAAACTTTATATGCCTTAGGATATCCTAAAAAAGCATATGGTTTAGCTCTAGCTTAATATTTATCTTTGGTTTTGTCTATTGTGGACATAGAGCACAAGCAACCAAAAGCTTTCAGATATCATGAATATGTTTAGGAAAAGCCAAAAAGAATTTCAACTAGAGTTTTGCCTTGTAAAAGTTTTGAACACATTGTCTAATTTGGTTTGCTTGATTTTGCATAGTTTATTAGATAGGAGACACTAGGAACACATTCACCCCCAATATTTGAGAGGACGCTTAGATTGAAAGAACAAGGCTCAATAAGTTTCAAGATAGTGTTTTTGCTTTCTTTCAACTACTCCATTTTGTTGTGGAGTGTGAACATAATTGGTTTGGTGCGAAATGTCCTTTTTAGTAAGTAAAGATTTGTTTCAAAAGTAGTTCCTAGTTTAAGAGCATTGTATGATTTGGTTTTCTTGATTTTGCATTGTTTAAAATTGAGTTTTAACCATTTGAATAGAAGACTTTAAAACAACAAAAACATTGCTTTTGTGCCAACAAATATATTCACGTAGGTCTGCTATAATAATCTACAATGATGAAAAAGTATCAATGCCTCTAATAAGTGGCAGTGTGTTATAATCCCTGATAAGTGCATAAATGAATAAATTTTTATATGATTTTATACGATTAATTGGCATAGATTGTAATTTTAATTTGGAAGACGATGCTTAACATGGTGTAAAAATTGATTGTAAGTCACAAGCAATACATAATCAGTAGTAGGGAGCTAAAAAAAGCAATTTTAAAGCAAAACAACTAAGATAAAGCTCCCTCAACATCAAGAACAAGTGAACATGCCAAATATAATATTACCTTACGGCGTAAGCCTCATCTAAAGAACCTTATAAGCATGCTTATGACTGTAAGAAGGTGCACAACTATCAGATAGAGGGGTTTACGGGTATAACTTACGCTGTATGCCGGGGCATAAGGTTCATGTAGAGGAGTTTACGGAGAAAATACACGTCTGTAAAGTTAGAAGTTTACAGTTTAGCTAGATCATAAGACCAAAACATAAGACCTTACAAGCGTAGCTTTCGACCATAAGATGCCTGTAAGACATGTGACCCATCATCTACAGCTCCTTACATCCTCATTGTTATGACCGTTAGTTGTCCGTAAGGGGTTAGGTATAAAAGATTTTATTGAGGGTTTTAGGAAATACTTTTGATGGTTGAGCAAAGGAAGAAAAGGAGAAAGAATATTAGTTTTTGGCGGCGAGGAGCCGTCAAGGCAATTTCTTATCGGCATTTGTGGAAGATTTGTGGAAGATTCACTAGCACTCAGAGATGACAAATCTTAGAGGGAGTTCTATTTTTTTTTTTCATTTGCCTTCTTCGTATTATATGATTGTTATCCCCAAATGGAGAACTTAAGTTCTTGGCATTTGGACATGGATGGAACCTAGGGTTTACCTTTTGATGATAATGGTTATAGACTTTGAAGCTTCCATCAATTGATATATTGCAATACTTTGACGTTGAATTCAATTTTGTGTTCTTTCTTGTCTTGAACTCTATTGTAGCAAAAACCGAGAGTTTCATGATTGATGTACTTGTGTGACGAATCGAGATATCCATCTAGTATGGACATACCACAATTGAAGGGAACCACTAGTCCACATGGAAATAGGGCACTTCGGGATTGAGATTTCTCTCCCAATGGTTCTTCGGAGTGAGTTGACATTAGGATTTCAATCGTAGTGCAATGGTAGAGAGTAGGTATTATGAAGAAATTCTAATCTTGTTTTGTATGGGATTAGGGTTAGTGACCTCGAGAGAGGGATTGGCTACTAATTGAATTCATAGCTTCTCTAGATAAAGTTCACCAAGTGCAATGCAATCATAGGGTAGCCTGTATTAGGACCATATGGGATTGGTTATTAATTACTTTGAGAAGGAGGCAATATGATTTAAGAACTCTCTCGGTTCAACTATACTACAAAATGTAGTACAACTTTGTATGGAGCCTATTAAAACCTTAGGGGAAATCTATGCCCGAATATTCTTCTATTATGTCTGACTTGTCGTGAATTTTATTTTTTCTTTAGTTCTTAGCTTTTGTTTTAGATTTGACACATATGACTAAGTTTAGGCTAATTAACTAGCTGTGGATTAGTAGTAGTACTCCTTAGTTCCTCATGGATCGATAACCCTATTTTTAACAAACTATATTACTTGATCGGCACATGCACTTGCATTTCATTGGTGACATTAGTCCCTATGAACTCCTATATGTCAATGTGTATAAGTTCAAAAATAGAGGTCGCGTATATTTAACTATGGGGAAAATGGTAATTTGCATTGCCTTACCTAAGGGCAAATAGTATTAGGAATAGAAAGAACACAATTCCCATTAAGTACTAAGCAAAGATGATCGCTTTATTTTGTAACAAGTCAAACCACTTAATCTGTTATGCCAAAGCATAATTTATGAAGTATTACTAATTACAAAATTAGGCACATGTCGTATAATTAATAGAAGTAACAAAACTTTTTTAGTGGTCACTAAACTTTGCCCTAATTTCAATTTAAGCATTAATTTTCAATTTATATTAAAATGGGCACTAAGCTTTAGTTGCATTTCACACGCAAGCTAATTATAAGGCTTTTCCAGGGTGTTTCTGGTGATGTGGATATCGAAATGTCTTTGTTGATACCCACTAATTACATCAACCACTTGCGTGGAATGAGCCATGCTAGACATTTGAACGCCCACGCCACTAGAAACTCACCCGGAAAGCCTCAATTACACTACTAGTAAAATGAAATAAAAAATTAGTACTTATTTTAATAAAAATTGAAAGTCAGTACTGAAATTGTAATAAGGGCAAGATGAGGATCTATGGAGGCAAGATCGAACGAAGATATCACTATTATCGAAAAAATACTTCTATCCTTAACTGACATAAGAATTTAATTTTGTTGTTTGTGCTTAGGGATGTATTTGAGCCGAGCTGTTTGTGAGCGGCTCGGTGTTCGGCTCGATAAGGGCTCGTTCGTGTTCAGCTCATATTGTAAACGAGCCAAGCTTGAACATCATTTTCAAGCTCGATTAATAAACGAGCCAAACTTGAGCAGCCAAAAGCTCGGCTCGTTTTGGCTCGCGAACACAGGTCGTGAACAAGCTTGTTTATAAGCTCGTTTATATATATATATATATATATGTATATTAAAGTGTATATGTGACTATGTCGTTGTCAATTTGAGTCACACATATAGGGCTCTTAACTACTATTTGAAGGCTCAGCTCGTTAAAAGCTCAGGTTAGCTAGTTCATTAAGTTAAATGAGCTCATAAGATAAACGAGCCAAGCTTGAACACCACCAAGCTCGCCTCATTAAATCTTTTGAACAACTTGTTTATTGTATAAGTAAAAACTCGTTTATAGTATCATTTCTAATTTTATTTGTAACAAATCATTAATATAACCATTCATAGTGTCATGAACAAGCTTATTTATTGGATCGTTAATAATATCGAAAAAAATTTTATAGATAGTTACATCACAATGTTTATTTTGTTATTATTATAATTATTTGTTAACTTATTTAATTAAGATTTTAACAAGCTTGAACTCAAACCTTAATGATTTAATAAATAAGGTTAAATTATTCTTTTAATCCTCAAACTCAAATCGAGTTGAGTTACACTTGATAATAATTCATTAAATAAGTTTTAAATGATACTTTACTAAATAAAAAAATAGAATATAAAAAAATAGTCAAGCCTTAATTAAGCTAATGAGCCAAGATTAAGCTTTGAATTTTCTTAATAAGTTGAGCTCGAGTATAAAGCTCGATTAGAGCTCGAGCTCGGTTAAAATAGTAACGAGCCAAGCTGGAACATGAGAAATAAAGTTCGAAGAAAGCTCGGCTCGAGCTCAAGCTCGATTAAATAGTAATGAGCCAAGCTTGAACAAGGCAAAGCTCGGCTCGTTTGCAGCCCTTATTGTGCTATAGAAAAATCTAAAGATATATAAATGAGCTTTAATTTGATAAACTGCAACGCTTTTTGTTGGTGCACGAACAAAAGCTTAAATAACTAGATGCCAAGGAACAAGCAATGAAGGCCTCAACATTAAAACTCAATATCCAAAGGGGATAGAGGTAGATGTAAGAGAAAGTAATACTTGTAGCAATCAACAACAATAATGGCAGCACATGATAAATAAATTTTAAATAAATGAAAGAGGACAAGGCGATCATCACTCAACGCCTTATAATAGAATAAAGTCAGCAGATGAGTTGAATGTTAAATGCTATGAATGCTATGAGTATGGCCATTATCAGCTAAAATGCCTAATTAATCTAAACATGCAGAATGGTGAAAGAACTAATTTTTGTAGAAAAAGAAGAAAATAAGTCTTTTTTAGTTATTGTTGATGAGTTACGCAAAGGAAGTAACTCAACAAAATATTTGATAAATTCAAACCAAAAGAAATGACACACACATTAATTATTTCCAATGTTTTTTTATAAGCTAGTAATAAAAAATTCAACTTAGTGTGGGTCAGCCTAAACAGAAGAGTTACGAGATTTTTGCCAAACACATATGGAGTTGCCACATTCAAGATGTAAAGCTGGGCTTAGTTGCTAAAACTAATGTGACGGCAAATCTATGTTCCCGCTTTGTCTTCACAACACCACTCATTCATATTTCTTAACAAAATTGAAGGATATTATATATGGTATAGCTATGGCCCTTTCGCTATTGTCATTTGAATTTTGTTGGATCGAAGACTTTACAACAAGAAAAATATGGTAATTCGCCTTGCTCATATTATGGCTCTATTAAAGTTTGTGTAGATTCTGTTGTTAGTAAACAACATCGAAATCAATTCCCACAAGGAAAGCCATAGAGAGCCAAAAATGCTTTGGAGTTGGTTCACTCCGATATTTGTGTGCTAATAAATTCATCTTCTAATAGAGCTAAAAGACATTAGAATTTTTTGTTGATGATTACAGTAAAAAAATTATGGGTGTCTCTTGAAGAAAAAATCTTAAGCTTTAGCAACAAATGAGGGGCAAATCCTAGGATTGCCAGCACAGACAATGATGTCCATTCTCTTTGCTGTGGACAGTGGACTCAGCTTCAACAATTCCAGATGTGATGCAGACCTAAGTAGACGACCTAGTGTTGAAAGTGAAACCTAGGTTCACGGTTCACCTCTTTTATTTTATATATATATAAAAAAGGGGTGAAACCTAGGTTCCATCGTGAATCATTCTCACACAGTTATACTTTATGCCATGTGAAGATGAGTAGCGTGTGAGCCCTGTAAGCTAGAAATTTATATAGGTAAATATGTATGTACATTCAGGGATAGAATCGATACTCGATGACGGGAGAGACTAAAATATAAAGGCAAAATATAAAAAAAAATATCCAATAAAATAATTATTTTCAATAAAAAATTTATACTAATATAATAAAAATTTGAATACACATATAAAAAAACATAAAGTATAATTTAAATTTTTGTTATTAGCTATAGCAAATATATCATATTTTTAATAATTCAACAAATAAAAATACATCTCAAGTTTGTATTTTTTAAAAATATACAAATTTTATGACTAAACTCACTAACCACTCAAGAACAACTATAATATGTATTTTTATATGTTTAAATAATATATTTTATATTAATTTAAGTGTAGAAAAATCAAAATTGGTGTCTTCGGCATCGAGGGGTACATTCACATGGGCCTCACGATCAAGCTAAAAAGAAGTGGTGTTTTTTTTAAGCAGAAAGAACAGCAGAACTGTTAAAAAACAAAGCAATAGAAAAACAAAACGAAGTCAAACTAAAACACATAACCAGCTGCAGCCAGGCAGGCCTCAAATAACTAACTAGGTAACTCTAACCCTCTGCAAAATACTAAAAAGGAGTGGTTGTGCTAGCTGCTGGATGAGCACCAGCTTCCCCACATATATCTGACGAGCCCAGTCCCACCATCATAGATCAATGTTTTTTTTTTTAGAGGAAAATAAAAATATATATAGTTGAGATGGGGGCAGGCAGCCATGACCCTACGGAATCACAGAGGCCTATCTAATCATCAGGAATTGATCGCTGATAAATCTAATCACTTATACAACTGTACGTTCATGCATGCACAAGTGTCTTTCTCGCTCTCTAGATGCAATCATGCGTGCACATAATATAAAATATCAAGGAATTAAAATAGAGAAGAGAGAAGCGAGAAGAGGAGAAAAGAAAAGACAAGCCAGCCAGCGAGTCAAAGATCCCTTCTATTCCCATATGGAAGGGTAGGGAAGATGACATTTTAGTTGGAGCTGGCCAGAAAAGGACGGCGAGCTAGGGCCATGCAATAGGTAGCCCCACAATTGGGCGATGCCCATTGGGCATTGGGCATTGGGCATCCGGGAGGAAAGCAATAGAGAATCCCATCATTTACAATGGAATGGAGGAAGCCTAGCTGCCTCCACAATTGAGCATCTCTTCTTTTTTTTCTTGCGTGCGTCAACCATCCTAGCTAATTCGTCCTATCTTATATATATATATATATATATTGATTATTTAATTTAATTTTACACAATTTTTATCACAGAGGTCAAAAAAAATATATTTGATTGGTTTGACGAGCTAGGGTGGGGGAAACGACAAATAATGGGAACAAATAATTAAACAGATCGATCACGTAGAGATTGTATTATATATGCATGGGAATGGGATCAATATATGGGTGATACTGATTGACGGTCAGTGTCCAATCCAAAGCTAGCTAGCTAGTTGCTCCATCGATCTCTAATACGATGGGCGAGCTAGCTACTTGGTAGCTAGATTGAGAGAATGCAATAAGGAGGCAGGGTGGGGTGGGGTGGGGCTGGGCATTATCATATTCCCAAGCATAAGTACGTACCTGGGTGCTGGAAAATGGATACTGGAATGCAGCTGTTAGCGGCTGTAATGACATTACATGACGACATTGACATCATTCCAAGGAGCGAGTGAAGAATTCACGTCATTTCCTTGCAGCTGGCTATTGATGCTGACTTAGAACAACTGAATTATTTGCCTTGATGATATGTTGCTTCCTATACTGGTACTGCACCCGTTGGATATGCGCACGAGCTTTCTTCTTGATTATAATTAATTATGGACACGTTAAATGCACTGGTCGGGTCGGCCCACTACTACGGCTGCCCCACTCTGCCAACAGTACTACTGGTAATAGAAAGCAAGACGCGCGGTCGCATCCAAAGACATTGTCTGGATTTAGTGATCAACATCATTGAAAAAATGACGGATATTTGACCTATCTTTATATATATGGACCCAGCCATCAGCCATCCATCTATGAATAAATACCATATATCAATCCATACCAATTTAGAATTCAAAGCCGTTTAATCAGTCTTAATTTACTGTCATTCATACTTATTAACCCTCCCAATTCCCAAACACTAATTATTGGGTCAATTCTGGTTTCCCAAAGCCCGTACTCCCGCCCAGGGTCGCATTAAATGCATGTGTGTGTGTCAATTATACCCAGTCAATATAACTCATAGACTGAAATATATATATATATACACATTAATGAACAAAATGAAATTTATATAATTGTCCAAACAACCATATGACCAGTGAAAAACCAATGTTTTTAAAACCGGACCAAACCGGCTAGTGGGATAGGAAAAACCAGAAACTGGCCCATAGCCTGGTCCAACTTTAGTATAATTATTGACCAATTTTTGAACCGGTCAAACCCTGCCAAACCCGGCGAACCCTGCCAAACCCTATGAATCGGTTGATTGAACCAAAACCTGATGGAACCCTTGCTCAATTTTTTTGTTTTTGTTTTTAAGAAAGGACTTAGCAGTATGAATTGGCTTCTCTCTCGATTTCACGACGCTGAGTCTCGATTATTCAAAAAAATTATTTGATTCTTGAAATTTGGAGTTTCGAGGTATGAGAAAAATAAACAAAAGGTTAAACTTGTAAATTATTTAAGAGGTATAGATCATTTAGGACTTATTTTATTTTATACTTTTATTTTAATGGTAATAACGATAAAATATGAGAATTAAATTAAGCATACTTAGTTCTAGCTTTGTTTTGAATTTTGTGTTCATACCTTGTCTCATCCTCACATAATTAATAATTGAAGTTGTATTTGTTGCTTTATCTAGATTAATTATTTGAATTTTGAACGATTTTAATAAAACCATTAAAATAAATATTTAAGATATATAATTATAATTAAAAATATGATAAAGTTTGTTATTATATATATATATATATTTATTTATTTTATTTATGACGTGATCTGATCCGACAGGAACTGGTCATCCGTCGGACTGACTAACCCATGACCCAAATATAAGTCCTGTTCACTATCCGATCCAGTTTTAAAAACATTGTGAAAAACAAATATATATACTTCTTGTTGTTGTCGTCATTCTCATTGTGTTAGCCTATGTTCATTCACCCAGCTGCCAGCCTCCTTTGTTTTGTTTTTTTTAATAAAATATGATTTATTTATATTTATTAAAACAAAATGCCTAATAAAAAAATAAAATTTACTTTTTCACATATGCAATTAAGCATGGAAATTATATTATTTATATAATTACATTGTATAAAATTAACTTAACAATGAAGATTACTACAATGAAGATTAATAAAATTTATCTTTTTATTACTAAAAAATAAAAAGATAAATATATAATATAATTATATATATATATATATGGAGGACCTATCATCTAAGGACGCCCCTAGATTTCAAAACTAGGGATGTCCATAATAGCCATCGGATCTTAGTCTGACGGCTCTTATCATTATGAACAGTAGAACCCGCGTTCTATAGTGTTGTACAATGATCATAAACAGTAAAAAGTTGTACAGTGTCTATATAGACTATCAACCATTGGATGATGATCCAACGGTTTAGATTTAAAACGTCCCTAGATTTCAAATCTAGGGACTTACCTAGATGATCTTTTTCCATATATATATATATTATTAATACCACATATGTATTAAGATGGGATGGTGGGTTGGTGTGGGACTCACTCAACTAAATAAAAAATAAAAAAAACAATTAAAAGGTGTCAAAATGGCAACATGAGAGGGATTTGTATACTGTTAGTTAAGATTAATATATTACTAGTATGGATGTCGGTGCTTGTGCTACAGGCTTCATCTAATAATACAAATCATTTTTTTAAAAAGCCACTTAACAAAAAATAAAAAAAAAAGCACAAACACCAATATTATTAGATTAATTAAATAAAACAAATAATAATAATAATATATATAAATGAAAAACAATGAAAATAAAATTAAAATAAAAACACAATATATCTAAAAAAAAGAATATTAAAATATACAAAATCATGTTTATGTATATATATACGTATGAAAACTAATAAAAACAATTAAAACAAAATTAAAAAAACAAAAAGATAAAGTATATAATATAATGTTATATATATATATATATATATTGAGAGGGGATGATAGGTTGGTGTGGGATCCACTCAATTAAATGAGAGTGTAAGGGCCATTGAGTAATTTTATTTGGTTTGTTTAACCAATCTTGTAAGTCCAAATGTCAATTAGAGAGGTTAGGGAGTACTATTAGTTACAATTAATATATAGTTATATATATAATTTTATATTTATTAGGGAAAATTACTGTTCACCCCTTGTAATATTCAAAACTTCCCAAAAACCCCCTCCTACTTTTACACACCCCGGACAACCCTTCCGTTAGTGTTTAATTTCCCTTTTACCCCCTACCGCTCACTTCAAAAAGGGTCCATGTTGTGAAATCCCATTTTTGGCCTTGAAAAATGGTGGGAAAGCGATAGCGCCAAATCACATCATGCTCAACCTTTTCAAGGGCTTTTTGCTGTATAATGCTCTAGGGTCAGCATTACATCTTGTTGTTATCCCTCATTTCTCCTCATTTGATTTGTTCGAGTTCGCTCGCCGGGTTTCAGAATACGGTGAGAATCTCTTCGCTGCATATCAATTTCGACCATTCCTGCAGTGTTTATTACATGGCACTTTCATTTGTGGTAGTCCTGGGCTAAGGTTATCATACCCGAAATATATAAATCGGCTTTCTCCAACGTAAAATGAAGTTGATTTCCATCGGATTGGTCAAGTGCACTTCATCTTCAAAACGAAAGTCAGAGTCGATTTTATCGTCGAGGCAGAGCATGTGCCATCGTCGCTCCGCTCTGAAAAACGAGTTCATTTCGTCTGTAAAGTTCTTCCTCGCTTTGTTGTTATCTATTTGTATATTTTAAATAATGTTTAAATATTTGCTATTATCCGTTTAAATATATTACTAATATGTTTAATAATTGTCATATCCGCTTAATACTTGTCATCTCCGCTTAACATTATCTTTATATGTATAACTAATCATATTAACGCGTAAATTCTCAAAGTCTCCGCAGAAACGCGTGATCTTTTCGCTTGATCCGAATTGTCTGGCAGATGCCACGCGGCAGTGGCAAGAGTTATAGAGTCTCGCGATAAGAATTAATGACAGATTAATTCTTACGTATCTGTAACATAAATATCCGAACACCCGCTCGCTGTCATCACCAATGTGGGTCCACCGCATGCTTAACTTTTTTTCTGGATATGAAGAGTCACCGCTCGTAGACTTCACACCATAAATAACTGTGAAGAACCCTTCCCACGGACAACCACCGTCGTCGACTCATCATCATCCTCCTCCTCCTCCTCTTCCTCCTCTTCCCACGGACAACCACTTATCTCGAAAGGATGTTTCGCGAACCTCCTTCCTTATCTTGAGAATCATCGCCCGCAATCACGCAACAGTTAAATTATTCTTTTCGCTTGCCGAAATGCTCGCGACAATCGCCTCGAATGCGCAGGGATTCTCCAAGCGTGGACGACGGGAAGCAATTATGCGAGCTTTTCGACTTGTAAGAAAAGAAAGTTTTCACGTATCACGCTGATCATGGAGGATTCTCTAGAGGAGGGAGGTCGTGAAACATCCTTTAAGACGGGTTGATATTTATCACTGAGACTTTTTGTTACCGCTTAAGAACATTACGCTGCATACAACCATGTCGCTCCGTGTTTAACTACCAAGATCTTCCCTTAAGTCCCACCACGACACATTGATAAATAGTCGCTTTTCATGAATGTGTTTGTTTAACCTTTTTAATGTTAGTATGTGCAGTGTTCAAGTTGATGCAAGCATGTTATGCAACCGCAGTGAGTATTCGAATGTACAAACACTTGTTTCAGCTATACTGAGGGTCGAGTCGTGAGTGTCCAAAGTCCTTGTAAATGTTGTAAATGTTGTAAATGTTGTAAATGTTTTGTAAATGTTGTAAACGAATGTTTTATTTGAATGTGAACTTCGAAATTTAAACAGACCTAGTAAAAACAATGTGGGAAACAAAAGAACGCTCATTGAAACAATAGAAAAAGTTAAACAATACGATCAGCTACTCTTTAAACAACGACAACGGTAGTTTAAGAAAAATACGTAAAGATGTTTAATCAAATGACTCAGAGGTACTCATCTTCAACGCTGATGTCGACTGAAAAGCATCTCAATTTAAACAATAACATATATTTTTAAAACAAATGAAGTCACTATATTTAAACGCTTTTACGATTATTTACATGATATAGACTTTTATTTAAACCGGTAATCGCTTTTGTTAAACACTATGTGTATCCGCTTTAAAACATAAAAAAACTCTGACTGTTAAACAGATACTCATGTCGAGCGACGACACACGCCTTCATCGCGACGATGATATATTTTTTTCCTTTTTGCCCTTCCGATGGAGGGAAAAATACCGCCCAATCACATCACGTCTAGTCTAACCTCTATGCACTTTTTGGTCTTCATCGCGACAGTGATATATATATATATGCACTTTTCTTGTTTGCCTATCTGACTGCTGTTTGTTGTTTACATCTTCTTCTTCTTCTTCTTCTTCTTCTTCTTCTTCTTCTTCTTCGGCTTATTTTTGTTCTTCATTTAATTTGAATTGTACGATTTGGTTTTTCAGTCGATATATTATGGAGAGTTTTTGTGGTATCGCTAGATTCAACTGGGAGGGAAGAGTGCTAAATGTTCACTACTCGCACTTCTTGGGAGTTTGTGTTAGCACGAGATACGTGAGCCGATGGGGTCCTCAAGTTTTGTCTTGTCGTAGTTAAGTTCATCACACCAGATGGATATAAAACGGTTTGCCCAATAGAAAACGATGTTGACTTCATAAGTTCTGCGAATGTTGGTTTACACTTAACATTTAGTGTTACCCTTTAAACATTTCCAATCTTTGTTTAATTACACTTTCGTCCGACTTTTAAATATTAATCCTTTCGCTTAAATATTTACAATAATGTTTAAACATGTTTACAAAATTATTTAACCATCGCTGCCTTTGTTTAACCTTATTTGTCGTGTTCAAGTTGATGCGCATGTTATGTGAATCCCAGCGTGAGCAAGCGTAACAAATGGGAGACCTTTGTCGGCGACGACGTACCAAAAATCTTCGTGTTGGTCGTCATGTCGATGATCGCTACGGCGATCGACCATCAGCAAAAGAATCTCCGCGGATCTAGCCATCGTAACTTGTTCATGTCGAAGCGTGGCAAGTTTATAGTATCCCTCGCAAACACGCTCAGCAAAGAACAATGCAGCATGCACACCAACGACATCGATTTATTAGCGGGTACTTCATCACGACAATTACAAACCGGGCGCATAAGGAAGCTATATTCCCCATACCCGACGATACGATGCCTTCGTACGGAAATCGTGAGCTTCGCTTGCATACGCCTCGCGACGAAGGCAGCTCGGCGCTCTAGACGAAAGAGGATCGAGTCGCAAGCGCTCGATGTCCGCGAAGTTACATCGCAGTGACCGCCATGGATCCGTCATAATCGATGATCTTAGAATGAAAACTGTCACGACTAGGCATTGTTAATACGTTTATCGCATTTACTGTGAAAACATTGTGTATTAATGGGCAACTTTCCATATTTAAAGAGAGACATTGTTATTTTAAACGGATACACTGTAATTTGAAATATTTCAACTGATGTTTAAACGATATATAGTATATATTTAAACAATGAAAGTGAAATGTACACAATTAGAACGTAAATTAAACAATGAAATGAAACCGAATGGAATTTAACCTCGCTTTTACAATTCAAAAACAAACAAAATTTACATTAAGATATACAAGTCATGCTCTTCGAACACGAAAACAACGAATTGAATTTGTCCAGATTTACATTCGAAAACAAAATCGATATTCGGGATATACGAGACATGTTCTTCAAAAACAAAATTTAACCCTCTTGTGACGACCCCCCTTTGTCATGGACGCCGACTACCCTCCCCTCCTTAAGTATGCGGGTAACATACCTTAACTCGAGGTAAGCGAACGCCCGTCTCGCTGAGTCGTGAAACTTCTCACCCTCAAAGTAATTGCTCGATAAACCGCATGACGTGACGGGCCGCTAATCGACGCCTTCGTTGTTTTTGGCTGGGGTTTCTATGTCGCAGCACGAGTGGGTACTTTTCGTGCCGCCGACTGGCCGAACTCCATATCGACACAAATGTCGAATAGATTCCGTTGCCCGAGATACGCAAGTCGAGATTAGAATACCGATTTAAATACCACACGTATATTAATCGACATAATTAAAGAACTTACCATGTCCAACGCGTCTCTTATCGTACTCTGATACGAAGAATAACGCCTGATTCTTGTTTATCATCGTCCGTGACGACTGCTACGTGGAAGTGGCCATTCATGATTACTCGGGAGGATGACAATTTGAACTTCATGCGATATGCGACAACATCCCCGATCATAGCCATAATCTGTGTCATGTGCGTCAGTCCCCGCTGACATACATGAAACAAGCAGCGGTCTCGGTGATGAAGGCGCTCTTGTAAGGATACGACTCTGCTCACGACTTTTGTATTATGCATACGAAAGCGTCCCATCACATCATCATCGACCATCTCTTTCCGCTCAAGCGCGTAGTATAATTTGTCGCGTGTGATGGCCGACAAGTCATTCTTCCACACCCATGATGCTCGAGGTTAAACGATAATGTATATAATAAGACCATATTATAAATATCTAAATGATATTATCAATTGTTACATGATATTATATATAATTAAACGTTAAGTAGAAAAATGAAATGATAACATAAAGGTATTAAACACTATTAGGTAATAGTTAAACACTATAATAAAACCTTTAAACAATATCATAAAAAAACTTTACACTTACTCCGTCCATAGAGCGAGCTGAGGAAGATCCTCATCAACTCCCTCGTCAGATTTGTTTAGACGACTCGAGCCAACCCATTTCTTCTTCTTCGTATCAAAAGCTTTCCGAGCCGCTCCCGTCCAATTTTTCGATCGGGCCTCGATCATCTCTCTCGCTGCTTCGGTCTGGGTCTTCAAAGAAGATCTTCCTTCGATCGCGGGACGATGGCGACAACATCAACTACAAAACACATCCTTACATGGTTGTTCTTGCTCGGGATTGTCGTCTGCTCGACGCGGGACGACGGCGACAAAGATCAACCGCAGACATCATCCTTACATGGTTCTTGTTGTGGTGGAATTGTGTCCTCGCTGGCTGCGACATCGTCGGGTTTACTGCCACGGCCACTGCAACGGATTCGACGATCTTCTCAACCGCTGGCCACGACAACAGAGATCACTGGGAGACACACCCTTAACTTGTTCTCGATCTTCGTGGATTACGTCCACCTCGACGCCGCATCTCGGCACTGTTCCACCGGTCGAGGATTTCATCGAGAAGAGAGTCAACGACCTTCTCAACAAATGCAAGAACGGCCACATCATCTCACGATGTCCTTCTCAACAACAAAGATCACCGACCGATGGTGTTGGTATTGTTTCATCGTCACCGGCAGCGGAGACAGAGGCGTGATTGTTCTCCTCTTTTCGCAAGTCTCTTCGAATGTGGCCGCCTTTGAACGACCTTCCCGATGATGTCGCCGCTGCCAAATTCCGACGCCTCGCTCATCCCGGTGCTTCAGCTTTTTCGAGAGACGGCGCAGCCGGTTGTCAACGTCCCTTCCAAAGTACCAACACGCTGATGCCGAGGAAACTCGATCATCAATATCCGCCACGTCAGATAAGAGTCAGGCGACATCTTCGCTAATGTCACCGGTGGGCCGCCACGGGCTCGGACCGGGCCGCCATGGCCTGGTCGCCACAATCGGGGACTCGCTCATGTAGTGGTAGGGGTTGTTGCAATCGCCGTGGTAGGGGAGGGCTTCTCCTGGTCGAGGAACGCGTGCGGCGCTGGTGGGTCGGAAGTAGGAGAACGCAGGCCCGGCCAAGCACGATAGAGGTCCGCCTCTCATCCCGCCTTCGAGCAAGTGGTTCCCGGAGCAACGGGCATCCATCCGCTCGGTCTGTCCCCAACAAATATTTCTTCTTCAAAGATTCACGGAACCGACTCAGAAACTAACATATGTAAACCAAACAATTTCAAATGAAATCATTCATTTTAAACTATAAAAACTATATTTAAACAGTGGTGTTTATATATTTAAACGTTATAGAATATAATTAAACGGAGAACAAAAATATTTAAACCAAGTATGTAATAAGTTTTTAAACGGTAAATACTAAAGTTAACGCTAAATAAAATGTTTAAACATTAAAGACTTATGTTAAACATCGTCTCATGATTTATTACCTCTTTTCCATCGAGCGATGACAAACTCGCTTTTCTACCGTCAGCTTCCTCGTAAGTACTTTCACCGTAGCACAGCGATCCTTGGGATCTTCGCCGAACGGACTTTTTCCCCGCTCCGGTCAACTCAGAAAACCGGACGTTAAGCGACCGAGCAACCCTTAATGCACTCTGTTGGTCTTCTTCCCGGCAGCATCTATCTTGCGACTCGGGCCACCGCCATGGAATATCCTCCATAAGCCACTCGTGCGTCGCCTGCGCCCTACGCGATCGCCCCACGGTCGGTAGATCATCGACGTAATCAACGCATCCGCCTCGTAACCGAGCATGATGTATTTAGGAAGAGGATCTGTCCCCTACGAGGTACACCATCGAGTTTGACAAAATTATCTTCTTCTCCCTCTCGTCGAACAAGTCGCACTCAGAGTGCTCTCGATGGAGTCTCTATGCTCTCGTAGGTCTTTGATAGATACCGCCTCTCGAACGCTGACCGGGTTTTTCTTCTTCCGAAGACCACCGTGCCGCCATCGCAACGCCGACCAAGAACGAGGGCCACATCTCGAGGTCCCGAAACTCAGCAGACTTTCCCGATCCTCGAATTTATTGGTGTGACCATCGCATCTTTGCAAAAGAGAATCAAGAAGGGCCCTCTCTGGTATATAGCTTCCACTCAGATGAACGCGCAAACGGTGTCCTTCGAATAATCTCCCAGTGTCGAGGGGTTATGTTATCTTTCAATTCAGCTAAGGTCTCCACAACCGTGTCAAATAGCATCGCCCATTAACTAGGTCGACTCGTCATAATCACAAGCCTCGCGACTATAACAACACATTCAACATGCAGATTGATAAAAAGTTTAAGCGGAAATATAAGGTTTTTAAAACGGTAGAACTCTCGATTATTAAACAAAGTGATATAAAAATGTTAAACAGAGACGAGAATACTTAAACAAACTGACAACAAATTTTAAACCAGAACATCTCATTTCTTAAACGTCAACCTCCTTTGCAGAAATCGCTAAACCATATCATACGAAAAGGGAAATGTACATTATAAATATTACACAAATCATAACAATCGAAAAACTATTTCGATAGTGTATACATACTGAAAACGCAAAACAAAAACAAAACCCCAAATGAGAAATCTCCTCAGAGACTAACAAAACCCCAGAGAAATCCTCTCAGACTTCAATATCTTCCAACAAAAAGCAGGAGCACAAAACAAAACCGAAAAAATCTATCTTTGTAATGTAACAGCTTAACATAAAACCATACTCAATACCTTAGATTGCAAATCGATGAAATGCCAACTAGTCAGCGTGGGGACTTCTCCTTCTGGATACCGTGGAAAGGGAAAAAGTCGATGAAATGCCAATTACGGAGGCTTCACGGTAGAGACAACTTCGGAGACGACTTCGAAATGGAAAAGTCAAGACGTGAGTTGAGAAAAAGCAAGTAAAAGGCTCCAATAAATTGCCTCTAGGGGATTATCCTACTGGAAAACCGCACCACTTCCTCTCAAATCGCCGAGATGGTCTGCAGCCCTACCACTCCCTCATGCAGGGCATTTTCGTCCAAAAAAATTTGAAACTCACTCCGCTCACATCCGCTACAGGGGTTTGGGGGTTTGAAAAACATAGAGTTTAAAAAGGAGGGGATTTTGGGGATTGCAAAACTAACGGGTGTTTTTGGCAATTTTACAAACTTAAAGGGTTTTTTTTTGGCAATTTCCACTATTTATTATTGGATGCCACACTTTGTTATATGCAATAGAGTGATTTGTTTGTATCACTAGGGGGAATGACTGTTGACAATATCTATACATATTTTTAAAGTATATGTGTAATCTACTCTGAGAACGTTTCAAGAAACAATTTTAATTTTTTTATAATATTTAAATTTTTATTTATATTATTTACAATATTAATAATTGAAAAACATTAATTACATCTAATTATTTATGTAATAAATGTCCCATAAAACATTTGAAATCCAATGTATAAAATAGTTTTTATGGTAGGAGTTGTTTAATTATATCATTTTATATATGATATTGCTTCAAAATTTCTTACAAAATTTTAAAAACTCTATGCGAAGCCGGAGAGAATGCCTGATTAGCATTTATAGTTGATGAGTATTGAGTTGAATTAAATGTTTCAAAACTTTTAGGGTAAATAATTTAAATGGTTTCTTACTTTTTCATGTGTTACTATTTCGGTTACCAAACTTTAGATTTAAAAGTTACCATTTAATCTCATATTTTTAATTTTTGTTACAATTTGACCACTCAAACATAAGCCGTTAATGACAATCACACATGACATATGTCAGCTTAGATGCAAGTTCTAAGAAAAGATGTGTCACATAGTAAGTCACTTGTGATCTCCGTTAATAGTATATGCTCGAGAGAGCAAATTGTAATAAAACTAAAAGTAAGAGATTAAATCGTAATTTTTGAAGTTGAGTGATAAAAAATAGAAATATGTGAAAAGCTAGGGATCACTTTGGTTGTTTACCCAAATTTTTCAATCAAGCATTCATAGAGAGAATTATTGTGCCTACAAAAACTCTTTGTTAGGTTAGGGTGCTATTAAATATTATATATGAATTATATTACTTTAATGTTATTTATCTGTAAGGCCTAATTGATAGTTATATACAAGCACTTTGGATTATAAATTTTAGTCCTCTTTAATGGGATCTATCACTTGTAACGTATGAAAAAATATTTTAAATTATATTTTTTATATGTTGGATGAAAAACCTAGTGGTTAATTTTGAGAGTACTTTATTAAATAAAAATATAAATCATTATAAATGTTTTGAAATTGTTGTATGTCCAATTCAATTACATGCATATAAAAGCGGGTCTAGTGCTAGACATGATCTAATCATATATTTTTGTATGAAAAATTATCTCTAGTTCTTTTTATTTGTTTTATTTTAGAGATTTTTTTAATTTTTTTTACTTGTTTAATTAGAAAATTTGTGAAATATTAAATATTATTTTTTTTAATTTACAATTTCAATAAATAATACTCCCTCCGATCTTTTTTATTTATTCAATTTTAAAGATTTTTTTGGTCCTTTTTATTTGTTTTTTTTTGAAAATTTGTAAAACATTAAATATTATTTTTTTCAAACTTATCCTTTATATTTAATGTATCTCTATAACTTCCAATAATTTATATACAACTAGATATTTTTTTAGCATATTTTAAATAAATTTAATTTTAAAAAGTTAATATAATTTTTTTTAAAAAAAATATATTGCCAACTAAGAGCATCTTTTAACGGTGCCTTTGAAAACGTTCAAAAACACTTGAGGATTAAACGCTCCATTAGAAGAGTTTAATGGGCATTAAACGTTTGGTGATCACCAAACGTTTAACCGTGGGCCCACTCATTTTTTTTCCCACTGTTGCACCTCTGCAGCAGCATTGTTTTTAAGCAGATTTTTTTTTTTCAAACTTATGAATATAAATATTTTTAAATTTTTTAACTTTTGGTTTAATTATTTTTAATTTGAGATTTTTTGCAGCTGGTAATTTCAATTAAATTATTTTTTTATTTCTCCAACAATTTTAGAAAATAATGAAATAATTTTGTTAAACAACTATATTTATTATGAAATATATAATATGAATAATTGAAAAGATGAATAAAATGATTGTGGATCTCATTTTATGGTATAACTATTATGAGAGATAGTTTAATAGATAAGAGTTTAATAAGTTGATGAGATGGCATGACCATCAAACTCTAAAATAGTTTAACGATTAAAGATGCCCCGTTAAACTATTTCCCTACACATTTTTTTTAAGAATATTTTAAATAAAGATAAATTTGGAAAGTTAATATAATTTTTTAATAATTTGTTAATCCATATGAATTAGGTAAAATGAACAAGTAAAAAGGATTGGTAGTCATACTATACATTTTTTTAAAAATATTTTAAATAAGAGTAAATTTGGAAAGTTAATATAATTTTTTATAAAATTTAGATTGCCAACTAATTTTAATTAATTTTGTTAATCCATATGAATTAAGTAAAATAGATAAATAAAAAGGACTGAAGAGGGAGTAATATGCAAATTACTAGGTTGAGGTCTTATATATAAATATATATAAACTCTAGATAAAATTGTAATAACTAATGGCTATGATTATCAAAATTAGTAATGAGACGTTTACCAAAGATGTAGCCATCATAAATGGATGATGTTGCTATTAAAAATTGATTAAAAAAAACCTATTAAGGGCCAGTTAAGGCAAAAGAAGTTATCATTTATTCAATATTACGAGTGAAATGTTTAAGAGTATCACGTATATATGGAGAATATTGCATAGGCCAAAAGTTTAATTAAAAACATTGCACGTGCATGGTTGAGAATTTTGCGCTCCTTAAATCTTTGTGTTTTAATGTATAATATGTATATATATATATATATTAGGTTGTCATATGATTGACAATCAATAATTATTTTATTGTTAAAGCAAAAGACTAATAACCAAGTGGTAAAATTTTATTGTGAAAAATAAGTGTGAAATATTTAATAAGTTTCGAGTTTAAGTTTTGTTAGTGTATAGAATACTACCGTGATTGGATTTTATCCTAAAATAGAGATTCTATCTTTAGCAGATTACATTCTATCTTTAACAAATTACATTTTATCTTTAACACCCTCCCACAATTTTGACTTGGGGACACCAAGTTTAGATTGCGCCTAAACTTTTCAAATAGTGAAATCGCCAATGGCTTCGTCATAATGTCGGCAAGCTGATCTTTGGAAGAAACCAGCCTAATGTCCAACTCCTTAGCAGCCACTCTCTCTCCTACAAAATGATAATCCACTTCAATGTGTTTGGTCCGAGCATGAAAGACCGGATTTGCTGATAGATAAGTAGCACCAATGTTATCACACCACAGACTAGGTGCTCTCTCTTGACGAATTCCAAGCTCACGTAACAAAACTTGTATCCAAATTAATTCAGCAATGGCATTAGTAACGGACTTGTATTCAGCCTCCGTACTGGACCTAGAAACAGTTGGTTGTTTTCTAGAACTCCAAGAAACAAGATTACCACCAAGAAATATAGCATATCCACCAGTACTACGCCAGTCATCAGAGTTGCCAGCCCAGTCAGCATCTGAAAATGCACTGAGTAAATATGAACCAGACTTTGTTATACAGAGACCAAGCCTGGACGTCTCCCTTAAGTATCTCAGAATCCGTTTGACTGCAATCCAATGAGTGACAATCGGTACAGATAAAAACTGGCAGACATTGTTAACACTGAAAGCAATATCCGGTCTATTCAGAGTAAGATACTAAAGAGCACCCACAACACTCTTGTATCTGGTAGCATCTTCAGCTAACAACTTGTCCCCCTCATGCAAGGACAATTTTTCGGTGGCTAACATAGGAGTTGAAACACCTTTGGCACTTAACATATTGGTACGACGCAATAAATCATGAATGTATTTATGCTGAGTTAGAACAATACCCTCAGGAAGCTTGTTCACTTCAATGCCAAGAAAATAGCTTAAGGAGCCAAGATCCTTGACTGCAAAAGCCTCTTGTAGTTGGAGAAGAAGCTTTTCTGTAGCCGAAGAAGAAGACCTCACAATAATAATATCATCAACATAAATGAGCATATACATGTGAATCCCTCCGTTGTTGAAAATGAATAGAGACGCATCGGCCTTTGAAGCTTTAAATCCCAACTGCAACAACTTAGCACTGAGGCGAGCAAACCATGCACGTGGAGCTTGTTTTAAACCATAGAGAGACTTATCAAGTTTACACAAGTGATGGGGATACTATAAGTCAACATAACCAGGTGGTTGTTGCATATAAACATCTTCATCAAGCAGGCCATGCAAGAAGGCATTCTGAATATCAATCTGTCGTAAGCTCCAACCACGACAGATAGCAAGAGATAATAAAACTCGAATTGTAGTAGGTTTAACCACCGGACTAAAAGTATCACCATAATCAACGCCATACCTTTGCTTGAACCCTTTTGCAACTAGCCGAGCTTTATGACGATCAATAGAGCCATCGGGTTTACGCTTCAGCTTAAAAACCCATTTACAATCAATCACATTGAGGCCGGGACGAGGAGGAACCAAGTGCCATGTGTGATTCTTGATGAGAGCATGAAACTCATCATCCATCGCCTTGTGCCAAAGTGGATGTTCCAAAGCATCAACATAAGAATCAGGTTCTGAATCTAGAGAACGAATGGCAGAGTAGGTCATAGTGCCATCTATACGAATTTTCGGACACCGAATGGAACTCTTCAGTCGTGTGCCATTAGAGTGCCCTTGATCTCCTTGGGCAACATCATCCGTAGCGGTTTGGGCATGCAGGGCGGGTTGTTGTGCAGGAGCATCCGAAACCGCCTGGAGCAAATCAGTGGACCCATGCACAATAGCATCCATCACTGTTTCTGGCCGGGCGACAGCCTGGGCGTCGTGGCTTGCCCGGACCGGTTGGAGCGGAACGATCTCCCGTTCTCCCAAGGAGACTGATCCAGGACAAGGGATGGAGTCCGAAGAGGATGGTGTCGGATCAGGCGCAGTTGGATTTGCTGCATCCAAAACGTTAGCAGGCATAAATGGACACATGTGATCATTACTCGGATTAGTACTGCTGCTTAAGGGCTGGGAACACAAAATGGGAGATAAACTGGATGCATCAGATGCGGAAGAAAGTGTAGAACACGTAGCAAAGGGAAAAAGTGCCTCATCAAAGACAACATCTCTAGAAATATAAACACGATCCGAAGCCATGTCAAGACATTTATAACCTTTGTGAAGTGAACTATAACCTAGAAAAACACATTCTTTCGAACGGAAGGAAAGTTTGGACTTATTATATGGTCGAAGATGGGGCCAACATGCACAACCAAAGATTTTTAGCATGGAATAGTTAGGCGTGACTTTAAAAAGGCGTTGTAGAGGAGATGTGTTGTCAATGACACGAGTAGGAAGACGATTGATGAGGTAAGTGGCTGTCAAAAAGGCTTCATCCCAGAATTTTAACGGGATAGATGCATGAGCTAAGAGAGCTAGACCAATTTTGACAATGTGACGGTGTTTCCGTTCAGCGGATCCATTTTGTTGAGGAGTGTGGGGACATGAGACTCTATGTGCAATGCCAAGAGAGCAAAAAAAATTGATTATGAATTTTCTGATATTCCCCTCCCCAATCGGATTGCACACACTTAATCCTCGTATCAAGGAGGCGCTCAACATGCACTTTAAATTGCAAGAATATGCGTGGAGCCTCAGTGCGATCATGCATCATATAAATCCAAGAGAATTTGCTAAAATCATCAATGAAACTAATATAGTATTTATAACCTCCAACAGATTGAGGTGCAGGCCCCCATACATCCGAGAAAACGAGTTCTAAATGGAAGGTGGACACATGAGTAGAACGTGAATAGGGTAATTGATGACTCTTGGCTAATTGACATGCATTACAAACTGACAAACGAGACTCTCTTGCACACGGTAGATTATTAAGATGCAAGATAGACTGAACAATATGGGATGAAGGATGGCCAAAACGAGCATGGCACTGTTCTTTGCTAATGGTGGAGCTCACAAAAGCTTGCTTCACAAAGGCTTGCTTGGAAGACTCGACATCTGATGGCTTGATGGGGTAGAGCCCAGACTCACATTTTCCTTCCAGTATTGTTCTCTTCGACTCCCGATCCTTGACAACATAATGATCAGGGTGGAATTCAAAAATGACATTATTATCACGAGTCAGCTTATGGACGGAAATAAGATGCTTAGAAATTTTAGGGACATGAAGAACATTCTTTAGGGCAAGAGTTTTAGCAACAGTATTAATAGAACAATGACCAACATGCTTAATTTGCAAACCTGCTCCATTACAACTAGAACATTCTCTCCTCCTTGATACCGTTCACGTATACCAATTCAAGTCGATCTTGTAAGAGGAAGTCGCTGCCATAGCCGCAGAGGGTTGTTCTTTATTGTAGGACTCGTCCATCCTATACCAACACTTGACAGCGGTATGGCATTCCTTGTTGCAGATCTGACAGGAAACGCGCACACCACCACGACCAGGCCCATAGGTAGAAGTGCCACCACCTCGATTGGACAGACCACGACCGCGACCACGGCCACGACCGCGACCACGCGGCTGCTGACCTCCACGCCCAGCAAAGTTTGCCGATGAGCCAGGCTGAAGTTGGATCTCCGTCTGGTGCTGTTGTTGTCATGCTTCAAACGCCATCATATATGCATACACATCATCAAGAGATAAAGCCTCGCTCTTGGTCGTCATGGAAGTAACAAAAGGGTTATAATCTGGACCGAGACCAGCGAGGAGGTAGGTGATTGTCTCATCATTACTAAGGGGCGACCCAATGGCGGCCAGGTCAGAAGCGAGCCCCTTCACCTTACGGAAGTAATCAGAGACGGATACATCTCGTTTCTTGGTTGTGGTGAGATCTATCCGCACCTGGACAGCACGAGCACCCGTCACCGAAGAGAACATCCGCTGCAGTATATCCCAAGCCTCCTTGGATGTGGTTGCTGCAACAACATCATGAACGACATCGGAGCAAACATGCTTGCCATTGTAGATTGGATCGTGTTAGGTGTGGTGGAGGATAGAGTGGAGGAGGAGGAGGAGGAGGAGGAGGAAGAAGACGACATTAGAAAAAAAAATTCGTAGCTCTGACACCATGTAAACGTATTGGCGCTAGATACCCCTTAGGGCCTTGATCTCTTGTATATATAGGGAGAGAATAATTACATGAATATATAGAATACAACCGTGATTGGATTCTATCCTAAAATAGAGATTCTATCTTTAGCGGATTACATTCTATCTTTAACAAATTACATTTTATCTTTAACAGTTAGAAGCAAGGCCCCGTTTGGATTGCGGAATAGAAATAAGAATAGGGGAGTAGGAAAAAGAGAAGAATGGGAATGGGAATAAGGGGAACGAGAATAATGTGTTTAGTTTGACGGAATAAAAATTGGGAATTAAAAAAAATAAAAATGTAAGATGTAGTAAAATTACATCAATACCCTGTAGGTAAATAGTAGATATAATATAAAATAATGGATTATGTTTAATGATAAATTTTTAACATTATTTATTATTAATTATTTATAATATAAATATATATTTCAATATATTATAATTATATAATTAATCTTAATAATTTATTTAACTATTATATATTTATTAAATTAGTTAATATCATGAAATATGTATAATTAAGTTAATTTCATTTATTGATTTTGATTTTAATTTCTCAAAATAATTTAATTACATTATTAAATAAGTAAAGCTAAATATATAAATATGTAATTATATTATTTAAATTATTAATAAATATTCAAATTTAATATGCCAGGGTTATATTATTAATTTTATGACTAAGTAATATGTCTTCCCCCATTTTTGGATGGATTAGGATGCCTTTTCTGGGAGTAATCTTTTTCCCCATGTATGGAGGCAACCCATGTCTTTCCTGATTACCAAACAAGGGTTTGAGAATGAGATTCTCTTTCCCAAGCCCTCAATCCATGATCCAAACACCCGTAAATGATGGTAACATGCCTTTGGTATGAGTTTGAGCTTGCCACTCGACTTTCGTGTCCCCGAGTAAAATGACATAGGTTAAATGATTAATCTCTGGCCTTTGTGTATGCCCCTGGCTTCGTCAAATAACAACAACAACAAGAATAATAATAATAATAATAATAAACTGTTGTTAACTAACATTAATAAAAAAATTAATTTATCTTAATTAAATTAAGAAAATTTCCAACAGCGTGTTAAACCAACCATTCACTTGCAAGTCCATCAGTTGAAAAGCATGAAACAGCTACCCAAAACCTTGCTTATACTTAATTTTAATCTTCACTCATGCTTCTAGACCAATTCCAACGAAATCCGTCCAACACTGTTGGGCAGCTAAGTAATTATGCATCTGAAATACCAAACATCCATCAACCACGCCGGAACGGTCGCCCACTCTTCCCTTCCCACAAATGCATACTGCTTATAGACATATATATATATATAGTACCTAATTAAGTGTATATTGATAATCAAATTTATACCACCAACTACTCAACTACAGTATTCGATCAGCATCAACGTGTCAAACTAGCTTTTGGTTTCCGGTCAGGCAAAGAGACGATCAGTGAAAATTAAGGGCGGCCATAAATAATTAATAATTATAATAATACATTGCTTATTTGCCTCGTGTGCGCTTGATGTTGGACGAAGCGATGGGCAAGGTACGCTGTCCTTACAGCTGTACGGATGTGACATTCCCTTTAAAATGCGATACGTTCGTTCAATTGCTAGGCACTCGTCCAATGTCCAGCACCGTGCGCCGCGTCATGACTCTTGCTTGTTGAGATCGAACGTCGATTCCATTTCTGATTGATCGACCCGTGTGTATTGTTGATAACACGTGGCAGCTGGTAATTCCCTATATATATATATATATGTGGGTAAGTTAATTAGCCATCCATCTACAATAGGCAACCAAGTCTGGGTTCTGCCTCTTACGTACCGCCACCAGTATTCAATTCAATTAGACTCAATCCAAAGATCCAATCCATTCCATTCCCGGTTGTTTGATTCCAAGATGGTCAATCATATGTATTTTTTCTTTTACACATAATAGACCCCGTAAATAATTCAACCAATATAGATTCTCAGGAGAGGAAAACTAGGTATATAAATATTAATTTTTTTATTCCTATTTTTCATTTATTTTTTGTTTAATAATTTAACTCTAAAGACATCATCAATCAACAGTAATAATGATAGATGAGTGATAATGTATTTAATTTCTATGCACCAGTTCAAGTATTCAATTTTATTTTAATATATGATTAACAATATAAGATGCATATTTATGTGAGGTGATTTATTCATGCTGTAAATAAAAATAAAAATAAAAATAAAAATAAAATAAATAAAAAATAAAATAAAATAAAACAAAATAAAAGGAGGACCAGTTGAGCATGCTCTGTAAATTAAAGAAATATTTAATTAAGATTAGAGGAATGAATCATGGAGTGCACGTCCTGTGCTTTTTCCCCTCTAATCAGGTGGGTATCAGCATTGAAGGATTGGACAGCTTGGCAAGTCATGGAAAGTGGCTGTGCTTGGCCTCTTTTACACTAAATTCCAATGGCGCCGCCCTTTGGTGACAAGAAGAAACAGAATATCCACCACCACTTTGGAAACATTAAAATCTACTTTTTCGGATGGGCACATATATGTTACAGTCGTTTTCCTCGCCAAGTTAGTATTCCAAATTAGCCCAAGTACCTGATTGCATAAGGAAGAAAGGAAATGCATGTATACTGATTACTGAGTCATAGTGCATGAGTGGATGAGTGCATCCCCCCTAACAAGCTCAATCTATCTGAATTGGAGATGGAAAAATGGATGGATGATGACTTTAAAACTGTAGGAAACTCCTTTAATTTACCTACATCTACAAATTCCATGTCAATGTTTTACATTAATTCCGCAACGCTGCTAGTCCTTTGTTTTGCTTTTCCTGCGAAATATTACTACCAAACAGTAAAGTAACCCATGATCACGTACGACAATTATCAGTTATGACCGCCACCATGCATGAAATCAGTCTTAATTGAGATAAATTAAGAAACCACAAAGTTGAACCAACTTTAGCACAAGACAAACAAATATATGCAAACGGGTACAGTACACGTCACAATGAAGCCTTGTGGACCAACCATATCATTAAATCTGTGAATACGTCGTTTGGCAGATGTTACTTAAATGTGAATGATTTATTCTCTTTTGAAGTGGGTATTTCTGATTGGGGGCTAGACACAGAAAGATGATTTCTATAATTTTAATAATTTGCGTATATTTTGTCTATATTTCTATGTTTCCAACTTTAACAAGAGCCTGCAATTGTTTAAAAATTAAAATTGCTCTATGAGAAGCAAGACACTAGGCCATTCCACTAAGAAAACAAAAGAAAAAGAACTACGTTGTTTTGTCACTGAAATTTTAATATTTTGAGTCTATATGATTGAAATAGATTTTTTTGTGACAAATAGACGACAAACACCTCTAATTAAAGAATTTTCAAAGAAACAAATAAATATCGAAGTTATAGTAACTTATGAACCTCTTAGAAAAATCCATTCAGTCTGTAATCCTGGAGGGTGAAAACACTGTTTCTCCAACTGGAGACATACACCCTTGCTCATAAATAGTACTAATAAATAATATTGAACACGAGTGTACAGTGCATTAATATTACATAAATAATACTACTGAGGAAAGAATTTAAACTTTTGCCCTCCCATTTTAGTCCAATGATTAATGAAATATCCAGTCCTTTTTAAACAATTCATGCATAATGCATGTCAGGACATCTTGTATGCACGGTGTTGGCCTTCCCCAGTTTTGAGCACTCGTAGAGGCTCCAGGACAAATTAAGCAAGCATTAATTATATCCAACAAGTAAGTTAAACTGTAGGAAATAATAAGGTGAAGATGTATAAATCTAAATGGTGGACAAGAAAGATATCAGTGTAAATCAACAAAAGGGGGCGTTCATTTCACTGTAAGTGAGGGGAAGTCAGGAAATGAGGAAAGTGCCACTTTCTTGAAGTGGGGGGAAGTAATATCACTTCCAGGACTTTTGTGTTCATTTGTTAGAAAGTGAGAATAGAACCGAACGATTTAGGTGTTGGATAAAGTTCTATGAGTTCAAAAAATACTTTAAAAATGAAAAGAAGTTACTTTCTATATATTGACTCACTTCTCCCCAGTTCAGTAAAAAAACATATTGTAGTGGGCTTAGTTCAAAATCCACTTCAGTACAAATGAACACCAGAAGTGGAAGAAGTCAGACCACTTCCTCTCACTTCTCCCCACTTTCCCTGAAATGAACGGCCCACTCGTTGTACATATTGTATGCTGATGTAAGAAAGTGTTGTTGTTTATAGATAATATAAACATGTAGAGGATTTCACTGTTGAAAAATTCATTTGTATGATCATACACATGATGTGTGAGGGCAAGGAAAGATGAACGTTGAAAAATAATTCCGACTGATGTTGCTAATTCTTTGAGCAGTATATGCATCTGTTTCCCGTTCCATCGGGTCTCCATTTTTCAGGGTTTACTTTTGCAAGCAAATGCTGAAAAAAATATTTGAAACTCATATGAATGTGTGAAAATTTCATTAATTGGGGTTTCTAGTTTCATCCTCTAAATCAAAGCTTTTACTTTTTCTCGGTTGGGTTGGTGTACACTATCTATATTTGACCATTTTGACGCGCATATATACTTTGGAAATTTATGGTCAAAAATTTCTGTTTGAGGTTTTGGTCAATCTAATCTCAAAAACAGAACGCTATGCTTGACAAACACATTGACATTTAGGTTCTTATTGCCAGATTCAATGTCAATAATTTATGTTTCAAAACTATAATTTGACCATCAATTTGGGTTATTAAGCTGTTTCTCATGCGTTTGTGTTGGCAGGTGCTGATAAACCACCAGTATATTAGAATAAAAGACAAGTACAAAAAGACGGGCCATAGACTGGGAATGGAAGCAGTCATACAGAGCACAAGAAGTGAAAATAAAAAATATTCTGAAAAGCAGAACAAAATAAAACATCAATAGGCAATAACAACAAAGCTCATCCCAGTATAAAGATCTCCAGCCCTCTTGGGTAGCTGACACAAACATAAGACTGCACGCCATCAATCAAATCTGGGACCTGCTCATGATCAGGGTCGTGCTCGGAAGGCCCCTGAAACTGAATATTTCTTTTAACCGATTAATTTGACGGATTTTTTAAAGTGAAACTTTACGAGAACATTGATCATTGAATTTTAATTTTCTTAGATAGTAAATACAAGGAGAAAAAAAAAGAAATTCCAGATTGGATATAGAGAATGACAAGGGTGTAAATGCAATGAGCTGTCTTCAATAGAATCAGGCCCCGTGTGACGCTTGGAGATGAAACGCCTGCGGTCCCACTTAATAAACTTGGGGATGATTCTGATCAAGATTATTGCTTTCGTTCAGTGACCCTAAAATAAATCATTAAACTCAACTCAACTCTCAACTAAATCTCATTACAAATAATAAAATACGGTTCCTTCTGGAGATGGGTACATGCTTCATCGGACACGTAAGCGAAAATGTTTTCAAGGACTCTACGCCATAATTTGGGCTCTGGGTGGTGGACTTTCTGTATTGATGATTTCAGTTCATACATATATATATATATATATATGTCAAACTGGCTTTTCGTTTGATTTAACAAATATGGTTGTGGTTATGGATTAACTTAATATCATTGCATGTTGCATCGTGCATGTATGACTAATTTTATATTATATTCGTCTGTTTCTGGCCCCTCTTCCCAGCCAAGTCGTCCTTGACTTATCATCTATCTGCACAAAGCCTTTTCTTCCATCACTCTGCAATGCTCAAACTTCATCTTCCATTTCGTATCTTGACAATTATCGCACATGATAACATAAATATATCTCATCTCACTGGCTCATCACTCATCAATTCGCTATTGGTTGGTTTATAACTTTATATATAACAAATCTGCCACTTGATATGTATATCAAGACTCTCAGACATGGATGCATAGTTGCTTATACATAATATTGTTTTATAAATGGGGCATGTAAATAGAGAAATTTATCATCAGAAATATATAATTCGTGTTAGGGCATGGTGAGGTACATGGATCATACAGTATAAAGTCTGGATACGTGTGGAAAAGACAGAAATGACTGCAAAACCAGAGACCGGCTTCCAAAACCAAGAACACTTGATTGCAGGACAGAAACCCATACCAAATACCAGTCGGTTGTTTTTCGCATCTCATTTTCGCATCTCTGACCTTGGAAAGGTTGAGTAGTATGTAAAATATTATAATATTAAGTATTTGAGCCCCGGTTGTCCGACTCGTTCCTCCATCCGACCCTGAGGTTGGACGCTGACACATGGTCGCCCCTTGCTAGCTAATGAAACGTGCCACAAACACGTGCCGCTTAATCTCGTGTTAGTGTTTATATAATTCCAATTCTCTTGCTTTGCATTCTTTTTAATTATTTAATTATTTATTTAATCTATTAGAACTTAAATATTATAATAGATAATAGAAAGGGGTTGAAGTCGAACCTCTTTCTTGGTTCTAGTTCTGATTCTGGTTCTATATAGCACTCGGACTCTGGGTATTGTCGACTGCACAGCTTACCTGTGTGTTGGTTTGTAGTATTAGGCGTGTGAGCTGGATGAAATTCCGTGGGTGGATCGAGCTGTATTGCTCTTATTCCAGTTTCTATAAATACCATCCTCCTCCTACATCGCAGAAACACACAAACACCAACACACAGCAAACTATCCTCCTCAGTCTCTCAAACAGTACCGGCAACTACTAGTTATTCATTATCTATTTCTATCTCTTATACTCTGTTTCTCCTTTGCTTTAGTTGCTCGGTAAATTGCCACCCAAGTAAGGCTGGAATGGTTTCCATTATTGTTGGCATCATGGTGAACACCATTTCCTTGCTGGCTTTGCCGTCAGTTGTGTACCTCCTATGGTGTCTGGTGTCAAAGGCATGGGTTTGGGCATGGTCCACCTCGAGAACCTTGCCTACTGAGGCCCAGCGTAAGCTGCCTCTGCCTCCAGGCTCTATGGGATATCCTTATATTGGAGAGACCTTCCAGCTTTACTCCAAGAATCCAAACATTTTCTTCGCCCTCAAACAGAAGAGGTTGGTAGTTGGCGGCAGAGAAGAAAATAGAAATAATAGAGAGTCATCTTTACTCATTACTCTGCTTAAAAATAAAAATAAAAATAATATGTATTATATTCTTCAGATACGGAGCCATCTTCAAGACACACATCCTGGGGTGCCCTTGTGTGATGCTATCCAGCCCGGAGGCGGCCAAGTTCGTGCTGGTGACGAAAGCGCAGTTGTTTAAGCCGACGTTCCCAGCGAGCAAGGAGCGCATGCTCGGTCGCCAGGCCATCTTTTTTCAGCAAGGTGACTACCACGCTCGCCTAAGGAGACTCGTCCTCAGGGCTTTCATGCCCGATGCCATTCGTTCCACCGTTGCTGACATAGAGACCGTCGCCCTCACAACTCTCAGCTCTTGGGATGGCCGCATGGTTAATACCTTCAAGGAGATGAAGACTGTGAGTACTTGCTTCGCCCACTATATATCTATCTTTAATTTTTATTTTCTCCCCCTCCTTTCCCCCATTCAAAATTTCCATGACTCTTCCCCGTTTTCTTCCCCTTTTTTGTTTTCCTTGGATTCAATTTTTCTTTGGATTCAATTGGGTTGGGGATGAATTTTTCTAATAAGGTGTTGGACCTTTTCCCATTTTCCTGGCTCTGCTACAAGGGATCTACTCTGTCTCTCTCTCTCCTCTCATTTTTGTTGAAAATGGTAACAAAAAAGATTTCTATCCTGTTCTTCTTTATTTTAATAAATTGTGATATATTCATGTTTTTTTGTTAAAAAATCTTTCCCAGTGGATTGATTTTCTTTTAGCTAATTTATCCATTTGTTTTTCAATTTTTTCGGTAGATAACATGGTGTAATAATTAAGTCAGAGTATATATATATATATATATATATATTTTTTTCTGTTCTAATCCGTAGGCATGATGTCTATTTCTTATTTTTGGTGTAGCAAGCGGTGTTAGATTTTGATTTTGATTTTGATTGTGATTTTTTTTTTTAATCTTTCACAGTATGCATTTAATGTGGCACTTCTATCTATATTCGGGAAAGACGAGATTGGTCACATAGAAGAGCTGAAGCAGTGCTACTACACGCTGGAGAAGGGGTATAACTCGATGCCCATCAATCTCCCTGGGACCCTCTTCCACAAGGCCATGAAAGCCAGGAAGCAATTGGGTGAGATTGTGGCCAAGATACTGGCATCCCGAAGGGAAAGCAAGGTCCAGGCCAATGACTTGCTGGCCTCCTTCATGGAGGACAGAGAAGCTCTCACCGACGCCCAGATTGCTGACAACATCATCGGCGTTATCTTTGCTGCACGAGACACCACCGCAAGTGTGCTCACCTGGATCGTCAAGTACCTTGGCGAGTACCCGGGTGTCTTGCAGGCTGTCAGAGTAAGAAGATTACCACCATATATATATATATATATATATGTGTGTGTGTGTGTAGCTGCTAATTAAGAGCCTGCCCACCCTTTTCATGCTTTCTGGGGACTTACAAACATGTTTGTTTCTGGATACTGTTTATTTTACGCAGGAAGAGCAAGAGGAAATCATGAGAATCAAAGAGATGGGACAAGATAAGAATGATGTTGACAAGTGCTTAACTTGGGCGGATACCAAAAAGATGCCAATGACTTCCAGAGTGATCCAGGAGACTATGAGAGTGGCTTCAATCCTGTCTTTCACTTTCAGAGAAGCAGTGGAGGACGTCGAGTTTGAAGGTAAACAGCTTGTGTGTGTGTGTGTGTGTGTGTTTTTCCGGGCTTGTTTGTCATGTTAAGTCAACAACACTTTTTGTTTTGTATGCATGTATTCTGATCCCATTAATTGGCAGGTTATCTAATACCCAAAGGATGGAAAGTGCTGCCGTTGTTTAGAAACATTCACCATAGCCCGGACAACTTCCCGGACCCTGAGAAGTTTGATCCTTCAAGGTTTGAGGTAAGAATGTGATCCAGTTGAACCGTCTGGACTTCATGTTCAATCAATTTGCCCTTACACATCAACTTACTAGAGCTCTTTGCTGTGCATGTTAATAATACTTCAGAAATCACCGAAGCCCAACACCTACATGCCCTTTGGAAATGGGACCCACTCATGCCCGGGGAACGAGCTTGCCAAGCTGGAAATGTTGGTCCTTCTCCATCACCTCACCACCAGATACAGGTAAATTGAACACATCCTTTCAGTTTTGACTTATGACACATGAATCATGATAGAAGATAAATAGAAAGAGAGAGAAAAAGAAAATGAAACTTAACTGGCAAAGTTTTTTTTCCAGAAATAGCTAGACCTTTAGCTCTGTTTCAAGGGACCCCTTAATGATATGCATGTTTCGTTTCAGGTGGTCCTTGTCGGGAACCGAGAGTGGAATTCAGTTCGGTCCTTTCGCACTGCCTTTGAATGGACTGCCCATCAGATTCTTTCGGAAGACATCAAGAAACAATGGATGAACAACCCAAGACCTTCTACATTCATCTCTGGCTAGCTAGCCAGCCAGCTAAGATAGATTGATTGCTTACGGAATTTATGCCTGGCCCGGCTGGTAGATACAATACATATATATATATATATAAATAGATTAAAGGAAGTAAGGACCAACAAAGCTAAGTTAAACTAAGCTACGTAATTCTAAAAAAAGCAAGACTGATGACACCAAAAACACATAACGTCACTACACCTGGGGACTGTTGAGAATTTTGCAATTAAGGTGATTGCAATTTCTCTCATTGTAACAGATGGAAGGAGATCAGAGACCATACACAACTGCTACAATTTACAAGCATGCGCTAATTGCTTATGCGCAGCAGCAGCAGCAGCAGCAGCAGCAGCAGTTATATTTATTTTCAGATATGGGGAAGGCTGCAAAAGCTTCAGGCCTTCTCACATAGTTATGTATGTATACAAAGAGAGAGAGAGAGAGAGAGAGAGAGAGAGAGAGAGAATTATTTACAATTTGGCGCTATAACACCCGGCCTAAGGATCGGGTAAATATGAAATGTAAAATTTTTTTTTTCTTGTTTTTTCATTTACATTTGTCTATGAAGCTTTTGTGTTCCTTCATTCCTCGCCCATGTACATTTATGGACACGGTTTAGTTAAGGAAATCAAATGAACAAGAAATTTCAGAAAATGCTTTTGTAAGTCTTGCATGCAGTGTAGAAACTGAATAATATTCTTTATTTAAAAAAAAAACAGACCCAATATTCTATATATCCAAATTCCATTTCCAACACACTGACTGATGAGCGTAAATATGCATTTGCCTCCTTGGGCAGGCCCTGCATAAAAAAAGTCACTTGCAACCTTGTGTTTACTTTTTAATAAAGTGGGTAACCTCGTGTTCAGTTCTTTCTACCAACTGGTGTGCAATTATTATTTTTTATTATTTTATTATTATTATTTTTGAATAAAAGGTGTACAATTATATATTGTCCAGATTCCGGACAATGTAAAAATAATGAGTGTATACATGGCTAGGATTGGAACGATTGCGTACAATAGTACTGAGTGATCGACAGATCATCTTGTCTTCGGTTAGAAATAAAATATGTACTGGCTTGATTTATTTAATTATTAGTTTTATAAGCAGCATCTGCCTTTCTCATACAGAAAAAAACATTTATTAAACTAGTTGGAGGCGGCTCCTGCACAGCATTGTCAAACAACAACATGCATGCTGACTCTACATTGGCCTGGATCTCATCTCATTCTCATGGAGTCTCGTACTCTCGCTGTTCAGTTTAAGTAAAAAAGGATTGCAGAGAAGAACTTCATTGTCGATTTGTCCAAAGAAGGCAAAGGCCCTCGGATCAATCAATCAATCAGCAGATTATTTATATATGTGTATCTAAATCACTGACTAGTCAAAAGATGCATTTTCACAACAGGCACTAGTCAAAAGATGCATTCGTCTAATGTAGTATACTTTTCTCTGCCAATTTCTTGTGAAAAATAAAGAAACCATGCACTACTGTTTCTTTTATTCTCACCTTAGAGTCGTATAAGATGACTCAGTGGACTCCCACACTATATTCATTTTTTTAAGGGTCCGTTTGATTTGCACAAAGGTGCAGTAGACAAGAAAGTACAACACATCACGAAGTCTTGTAGATGCAGACAAGATATTTGTTTTTGTGCCATGTTTGATATTCAAAGGACAACACAAATTAATATAACACAATTAAATATAAAATTACTATAATACCCTTTATATATTCCTATAGTATTGTGGAATAAGAAAATTAACAAAAAAAAAAAAATTTAATTACTAGCAGGACAGCTTGATTTGGCTACCATTTAATTAACAACTGCTGAATGTTATACTTTCTCCGTTTCTTTTTATCGTGGTTAACTGATAAGTGTTTAAATGTATGTATTTTAGTATATATAACTTGGCGACCTCTTATACTTGTGGGTGAGCATCAATCATTAATTGAATATCATATATCAAGAAACTTAGTTGTATTTGATTACAACGGAAAATGGGTGGAATATTTTTTTTCATAGAATATTTTTCCATGAAAAATAAAAAAATGGTTGTTTAATTTGCATTATTTTATGGCTAGAAAATCAGGAATTTTCAATGGAAAATTTTTATTTTGTTGTTCGATTGCTCCTATCAACATTTTTCATGGAAAAAAAATCTCATTGATTGTTTGATTGCATCAATTTTCTTGGAGAAAAAAAAAATTACATTTTACATAGAAAATTTTTTATATTCTCAAAGGAAATTGTATTTTTTTTAAATATACTCAAATATCAATAGATCAAATAATAATTTTTGTAAATATTTTTTTAAAAAAATTGTTTTAGATTATCGGTATTAATTTGTTAAAAAATTGATTCTTTGGATAAAAATAAAAAAAATCTTAAAGAGAGATAGAGATATTTTAAAAATTAAAAATAAAACCAAAATAGAGAATGAGAAAAATAAAAACTGAGAGCGATAACAAAATAAAAAGAGAGATACTTAATTTATAAAAAACTGAATTTATTTTAAAATAAAGATAAAAAAACCTAAAAAAGATAGAGATATTTTTAAAAATTTAAAATAAAAAAACAAAAGAGAAGGAAGAAAAAAACTATATATATATATATAGAGAGAGAGAGAGAGAGAGAGCATGAAAAGGTGGAGGGGGTCGCTGGCCACCCCCTTCTCCCTCCGCCCTTGCTAGTGCTTTTGTTCTCAAAGTTATTGTACTAATTTGATTATTTTAATAAATAAACATCGAATGTTATATTATACGAGAAAAGAAGTCGGCGGCTCAGATTTATTATGTTTAATTAATCAATACAATTGTTAATGAGTTAGTACTCCCTAGTAATCTAATTATCAGAGTATTTATTTATTTATTTAATAATATTTGTTATGACTTTCATCTCCAACAAAATACAAAATTCCAGACAGTAGATATATTAGCAAATAAAACACAAATTTCTCAAAGATATAAAAAAAGATTGAAAATTCACAAGCATACACGCAAAATAAAACCCTAAATCAGACATTCACATCGATTTATGATCTTCGAAGGTACCGGCTTGGAGCTTATAAATTTTTTTTTTCAAATTGCCCCTAAATTGATTTTTTTCAAATAGCCCCTTATTTTTTTTTATAGAAAAATTTTCTTTGGGTTGGGAGAGGAAAACTTTTCCATAAATTTGAGGAAAAAGCGGTCAAGTGACTAGCTTTGTGGAAAAGTTTTCTATGAAAAATTTTTGCAATGAAACAACCCATTTGACTAGAAAATCCTTGATGGAAAGATTTTCTATGGAAAAAATGTCCAATCAAACACAACTATAGTTATTTCACAAAATTTTATAAAAAATTAGTTATCTCTAAAAAATTATCCCTAATTTATATCTTCACATGTCTTCCTTATATTTATTTTTTTTTCATTTATTACCTCTCTCCTAATTATCTCTCTTATATTTTTATTCTTAAATTTTTTTAAAATGTACACCATTTTCTAGAAAAGTATTCCCACTTTTTTTTTGATTTAAAAATTTTGTTCAATCAAAAATTTCAATATGAAATTTGAATAATTTTGAAATCCCCTGCAAAAATTATTGGTGTAAATATTAAAATGGTTCCTCTATTTTGTGCTTTCCGCCCTTTTAGTCCCTCTAATATAACCCCCCTCCCTTTTTATTATCGTATTTGCACATTTTCGTACTTTAGCTGTAAAATCCGCATTTTTGATCCTCGTATTTCACATTTTTGTCAATTTTGGTCCCTCCAGTTCATCAGTTGGAAGAATCAAAAGGGCAGATTCGTTAATTAGAGGGACTAAAAGGACAGAAATGTGCAAATATGAGGACCAAAAGGGCAGATTTTATATTAGAGGGACTAAAATGGAGGAAAACACAAAATAGAGGGACCATTTTAAAATTTTGACTAAAATTATTTTAAGAAGTAATAAAAACTGACAATATGTAATCATGATTTTTATCTATTGACATATCATATATTGCTACAACCACCCTAGTTAATTTTTTTTTTATAATTCTAACAAGAGAGTTAAATAGAGTATTAAGGGTAATTTTGAAAGAAAAAATGCTTATTGATGTTAGAAAATGACAGATAAAAAGGAACATGGATTTTTGACAGATAAAAAAAAAGGACGGAGTACAAGATAGCCAGATAAGAGGAATCCAAACAATGATCAAATTGAAGGATTCAGTTAGCGTGGTCAAGAACCGCTTGGTATTTTTGGCATCTTGTGATGGTGACGTGAGAGATCCTCAAGTGGCAACTCGTAATATTTTTTATTAAAAGTGGATAAACAATAAAGCATTACGAAAAACACAAATATAACAAGAAACAACAAAAAAGAACAAAAAGAACACTAATAACAACAAAACCACAAAATCAACAACCGAAATCGACCACCGGGTGTGGAACAAGAACCGAAAACAAAACCACTTCACCAGAAGTGGAGAACCTACAGTCGAGCAGCAAGACGTACAATAACGAGACGGTGACACAGAGAGCCAAACACCGCCAAGAGAACGACCCTATGCCGCAACTAAGTGGGTGTACTAGCGGGTAACATCATCATGGCCGTCATCAGGATTGCGCTCTGCATGCGTGGAAGGCCCTGAGAACTAAATACAATGTTTGATCCCTATTGAAGGTTCATCAAACTTCTGTCTCTTGGAATCTGGAACTGCAACCACCCAAGCAATAAATATATAGCATATTTTAAGAGGAACCTTTGTGGCAAAGTGAAGTAGAAACAGGCAAAGTGACTACCTCTAATAGATCGCTAGACTGAAGGGTCCACTAGTGCTAACTTGGATTCTTGAATACATACAACGTCAGCTAGCCTTATGAAGGTCCACAAAATCCTTGACTACATGTTTCTTAGACGGAATACCAAGGCCCCTAACATTCCAAGTTATAATGTTCATAAACAACATGAACCTAACAGGATCCCCTAGATGGACCCGGCTGAACCTTTGACTGGTCAGCTCTAGATGATTCTAAACGCCTAATGTGCTCAAAACAAGTATATTTATGATTGTTATCATTATTGAAAACAATGCCACATGTAGATGAGTACTGTTCAATTTGAATATCAGTCAAAGCAGAAATTAAAAGGGGCTTATTTAGCGTAACTTCATGTGAACAGCTTGAAGGCCCTTTTTTTTCTTGGTTGAGAGTGGAGGCTGGGCCAGGTAGACTACCTCTTCATTCCATCTTGATTGAGGTTTCTTTCGTCTATGGCTACGCCGATTAGCAGTAAATACCTGAAATGAAGGACTGCGAGGACGGTCCTCTTGCTGTAGTGCATGTAGAATGACTGGCTACCTCCTCAAGCACATAAATTGAGTGAGCGGGGCTCCTTAACACCTAGCTAGTATCGTCAGCAATCTCCTAAATGATGTTAGTCGGTGCCACCTGCTAAGGGTCCTATGTCTCTCTCTCCTCCATACCTTCCCTAAAATCCGGTTCCGGGAGAAATAAGTCGAGCTATAGTGTGTTGGTTTTGGGAGCCAATGGCTAGTTTCTTAGAGTAAAATGCTTGACAAATCCTGATAGGGATGCAAATGGGGAAAGGAATCCCCGCTCCCCTTGGGGATCCACCTTTACCAGGTAGGAATTCCTCAAAATAGTCCCCACGAGGCGGGGAATGGGGAAAAACCCTTCCCCGCCTAGTGGGGCGGGGCGGGGGCGAGGAATACTCTCCTCGCATCACAAGGTTCCCTGACGTGCTCCTTGTGGGGAATCCTTGTGGGGTGTGGTATTCCTTGTGGAACCCCCATGAAGAATTCCGCACTCCGCAGGGATTCCCCAACAACAAAAATAAATTATACATTTTTAATTTTTATTTATTTTAAAAAATTCAGCATGAATATAATATTATATTAACCAAATATTTGATTTTTTGAAAAACATATCTTTTGGAGTTTATTAATAATGTTTTAGTGAATATAACTTTCTGGTGTAATAGAAATTTAGTTTAAGACAATTGAGTCTAAAATACAATCTTAACAAATTTTTTAAAAAAAAAGTTATATATATACCTTGTAACCTTGACATTGGAGTTAGCACACTTGTAAACTCGATGTCTAACCTTGGGTTAGCACTTGTGTCAGGCGGGTGTTGCGCGGCATCCTAAAAATTGTTAGGAAGCTGTTCATTAGATAGGAATCGAGAAATACTGAGATCATTCTCGCTATATGCTGAATCAGATGAGGGTCTAACAATTGGGTCACTATTCATGAGAGGAATAGAAATAATTAAGGCATGATTTAAATCAGATTCCTCTTCATCATTGGACTGAAATTGGTTCTGTTTAGAAGGTATTGATTTAATGGGCTGAATTAAATCAGTCCCAACAATAGAAACAACTATCAAATCACCTTGGGATTGACACTCAACATCGGCTTGCGTAATCACAGCTATTTGAGTAGTTTGTGAAGAGTGGGCGTGCTTCCTCCAATAGAAAGGGTATCAGAGAGCACACGAGGCTACCTTAGGATTGGAACATCTCTTTCCCACATTGCCTTGAACTTAACTGCCTCGTGATGTGGTCTGGGAGCTCATGGATGATGACATCCACTCCTTCCCTACCTCGCAATTGGTTCGCCTCTTTCTCACACTGCCTCCAACTTAAATGCCTCATGATGTGGTCTGGAGGTTCTAGGATGATCCCAAGCGTTTCTTCCCTGCCTCGCGATTGGTTCGTATCTTGGACATGATGCCTCAAACTTGAATGCCACGCGATGTGGTCTGGGATGTCTTGGGTGTTCACAGCAACATCTTACTTATGTAACAAATGAGTTTTGCATGGAGGATTCTGTGTACTTTCCTACAATGTAAAATAAGAACTCGCCACCTCAATAATGTGCTCCAATCGTCTGGCGATATCATTGGTACGGAGCTGGCATTGTGTGTGCTTAGGCGGGAGTCCCGATGTTGGCTTCCTTTGACTACTTGTCACAGCGGTGTGTTGGGGTGGACCAGAGGTTCTTTGGAGAGCTCCATGTACCGTCGAGTTTCGGGGTTAATCACCAACCAAAAGGATATCACCAGGCGCACGATTGTTGAAGAAGATTTAATTATCAAAACTGAAAAAAATGAGGAAGATAATTTATTCATTGTTGTTTTGATTTAATTAGAAGCTGAAGATTAGAAGATGGAGTTGTTTTACAGCTGAGATGTTTACAGTCTGAGATCACATGCCTCTCACGTGTTTTTACAACTTATGCCAACTTAGCAAACAGTCATAACTGATTGCTGAGTCAGCAGATTAGTTATAACAACCTTGTTATGTTGTAAAGATTGAGCTTATATATATAGCTCATCTCTCTGTAATTCACTGCAATGAATGGAAATTGATTCTTCTCCTCTAAGCTTAGTTTCCTTTCGTTTCTCCTTTCCTTTGATTCTTGTTCTTCAGATCAAGTTGTTGATTTGGAGTTATTCACACATTTGAAGAAGCTGAATCAAGCCAAGCATGATTTTGTGGGTGTCCAGCCATATTTGAAGCTCTAAGATGGATGTATAACTCAATATTGAGTTTGTGCAGAAATTACTGTAGCAACAGGGATAAGAGAATGGTTGTAAACCTCACTGTGAATTTTATCTGACAGGTACTGTAGCAGATGTAATGCAGCACACTACTGTAGCAGTGGTACTGTAGCAGCCATGAGAGAATTTCAAGTTCTGAGAATTTCATGCGGCCTGCATGGAAACCGTATGGGCTACTGTAGCATCCCGAATGAGTTACTTAACTCTTCATTCTCTCTTCAATGAATAGTGCATTCTTTGAGGTTTCTTGAGAGAAAAAAGAAAGGGAGAGAGAGTTGCAGGCTAGGGCTTCAAGATTCATCAAAGGGGAAGCCTTGAAGACATCCTAGAGCTTCGAATCCGAGCTTGTGAGCTTAAAGAAGAAGAAGTGAAGGTATATTTGTACTCTTCTTCTTCATTCTTGTAAACCTAAGCTAGGGGTTGCAAGAAGGTGGGAAGGTTGCTAGGACAAGTTGTTTATCATCTTGTTGTGTGTTCTTAGTTGCTCAAGGAAGGCTTACTGTATGTTTGTATGTATTGATTAGCCGGATTAAGCTAGGTTGTAGCTTAAGGAAGAAGAAAAACACTGTAGACTTCCCATACCAATCGAACACTCTAGGTCCTTGTTGTTTTCTCTTTGTAGTGAGGAGTTTTCCCATACGGATTCTTCCTGAAAATGATGTACATTGGTTTTTGAATGAGAATTGTGTATTTGCTTGTCGTTTGATACAAAGGGGGTAAATAGTGTTGACTACCAGGTTTTGTCCGATGTGTGTTGTATACCCCGGGCTCCCCAACAACTGGTATCAGAGCTATTTGTTCACTTATTTGTCATGGAAGGAGATGCAGGATCCATGATGAAGTTAAAGGCGGCAAATTACTCAATTTGGAAGCCGATGATGGAGGATCATCTATATTACAAGGATTTGTTTGATCATGTACTGGGTGATTGAGCAAAGCCTAAGGAGATGTTTGATGATGACTGGAAGAGGTTAGACAGGAAGGTTTTGTGAACAATCAGGAAGTGGGTGGATATTAGTGTATTCCACCATGTAGCCCAAGAGAAAAATGCACATGTAGCTTGGGGAATGCTAGCAGCTCTTTATAAGAGGAAGACTGCAATGATTTGCAGTTAAGAAGCCCTCCAACTTGAAATACAAAGATGGGAGATCCATTACTGAGCACTTAAGTGATTTTCAAGACTTGTTGAATCAGTTGACGACTATGGGGGTTAATTTCAATGATGAAATTAATGCGTTGTTTCTTCTTGGTTCATTGCCAGACAGTTGGGACACCTTGGTGGTGACATTGATGAATTCTGCACCAGATGGCAAGGTGACTATGCAAATGGCAAAGGATAGTTTGCTAAATGAAGAAGCAAGAAGAAGAAGCGCAGAACATGGGTCTAATCAGGCACTTGTTACAGAGAACAGGGGAAGATCCAGTAATAGAGATCAAAGTACCTCAGGTCGTGACAAGTCCAAGAATCTGTCTAAGTCTAGAGGACTGATAAAGTATTATCATTGTGGGAAAGCCAGTCATATCAAGAGAAACTGCAGATTGTTAAAGCAAGAGAAAGGCAAGCAGAAAACAGATGGTGGCAGTATGACAACAGTTGTTTCTGATGTGGAGACAGTGTCATTGGTGTGTGGACATGATGATTATGATCATGTGGGTGATCCATCTGTTGAATGGATTGTTGATACAGGTGCAACATACCATTGTGTTCCCAGGAGAGAGTTGTTTACAACTTACAAAGGTGGTAACTTTGGTGACACTAAGATGGGAAACAAGAGTGTGTCGCAAATTGTAGGCATTGGTGACATTGTGGTTCAGACCAACATAGGCTGTACATTGACATTGAAGGATGTGAGGCACATCCCAGATCTGAGGATGATCTTGCTTGCTATTAATGCCCTTGACAAGGAAGGGTATGACAGTAGACAGAAAGATGGGCAATGGAAGCTTCTCCAGGGGTCTATACTAGTAGCAACAGGGAAGTTGTGTTGTACTATGTATAAGACTTGATTAAAGCATTGTTCTAGTCATATCAATGCTATTGAAGATGATACCTCACCAAACTTGTGGCATAAGAGACTAGCACACACATGAGTGAGAAAGGACTGAAGTTACTGGCAAAATAAGCCTTCATTCCCATTCTCTCAGGGAAAGGTATGACTATGAACTCATGTGATCATTGTTTGTTTGGTAAGCATTGCAGAGTTTTCTTTTGTATACCTGCTAAGAGGAAGGAAAACAGATTGGAGTTGGTCCATTATAATGTGTGTGGTCCCATAAAAGTGGAGTCTTTGGGTGGCAACATGTATTTTGTTACCTTTATTGATGATGCTTCACGGAAGACTTGGGTGTATTGTTTGAGATACAAAAGTCAGGTTCTGGAGACTTTTCAAAAGTTTCATGCCATTGTGGAGAGATAGACATGACTGCAGTTGAAGTGTATTCGTACAGATAATGGTGGGGAATACACCTTCAAAGAGTTTCATGCTTATTGCTCTAAGCATGGAATCCGGCATGAGTTGACAGAACCAGGTACTCCTCAGCATAATGGTGTTGCAGAAAGGATGAATCGCACCCTTGTTGAGAGACTCAGATGTATGTTGAGAATGGCAAAGTTGCCTAAGGCATTTTCGAGTGAAGAAGTTAGGGTTGCTTGTTATGTGTTGAAAAGATCTCCATCAGTTCCATTGGGCTTTGATCTACCAGAGAAGGTGTGGTCAGGGAAAGACCCGAGTTACTCACATTTGAAGGTTTTTGAATGCAAGGTCTTCATGCATGTACCTAAGGAACAGAGATCAAAGCTAGACAGTAAAGCTACTCCTTGTATATTCGTGGGCTATGGCAATGAGGAGTATGGCTACAGGTTGTGGGATCTAGAGAAAAAGAAGCTTGTTAGAAGCAGGGATGTTGTGTTTCATGAGCAGGAAACCATAGCAGATTGTGAGAAGACAGAGAAGCCTGCTCGTGTTATTGTTGATGATGAATGCTCTACATCAACAACTGTTCCATTGAGAAAAGCCACAAATGATGGAGGTGAACAGGAGACAGAAGGGTACAAATGAGCCAGCTACAGTTACTGATCAGTTGGATGGTGATGATGATACTGCACAACCAGATGCAATGGGTATTGAGCAGGGGGAGCTCCACTGGAAGTGGAAACAAAAACATACAACAGGGATAACAAACACTAAGAGACAAGGCAGCAAAATGAGACACAAGAAAGAGGAGAGAGGGACTACCATATCTATTCGTTATGTGGAAAACAAGGCAACTCTTAATTAGGGTTCAGTTATGCATCTCATTTATTTTGGTATTGTGCTGTCCTAGGATTTAGAGAAAGCCTCGTTTTTTTTTATAAATCCTCCTTGTATTTTCTTTAATTGTGTTTTTATTTTTCTTGTTATTGACCAATTTACTTTTGTTCTATTTGCCTATTTTATCTATTAATATATATATATATATATATATAAAATGATCTCCATGTAAAAATACATATCTTTCACCCCCTTGATTACTATATTAGTCAAATGCATATATATAGTCCATAGCTAGCTGGAGATTAGACTAACTAGTGGTTTATCGGTCAAACTATGAAATAGAAATCAATCAAAGAGTATGACAAATCATGTGAAAACAATTGAAGAATATCATTGATCAAGTAAAGCCACATACTCAAAGAATAAGTACGGTTGTGATAAGAATATTAAGATATTTGATAGACTTTACTAGAAAGTAGAGGTGCTCATTGGCTGAGCCGAGTCAGGTTTAAAATCAAGCAGCCAATATTAATACCAAGCCTTGTCTCGTCCGGGTCTATACTTTTGTCAATTCACTCATCTGTATTTTAAAACACATGACCAAAGCCACACAAGTCCATCCATATTTATTTATTTATTAATAAAATAATAATTAAATTTTATTTAAATAATAAAGTTTAAACTTTAAAACATAAGTATTTTAATAATAAATTAAATCTAAATGAGTTTCATTAAAAAAAAAATTGTACTAGAATTTTACAAGTTTAAATTGAGGCATATAAAATTCCCATGGACTAAAATACAGACATTGGTCCGTATTTTAGTAATTGATCAGCATGTGCACTAGTGTTTTAGAGATGACATTAGTCTACATTAATGAGAATTGATCCACTCTCCAAAATTAGTGTGCTTGTGTGCTTGAAGATGATATTAAGGTCAAGGAGCCCATTGTTAATGCTTACAAGAAGGTTCAAGATGATGAGAACTGTGGTGTTTTGGTCTTTTTCCAGTGCATAGACTTGAACTGTGATTCGAGCCTGTTTGCTTTTGACTTAGTAGTTGAGGCTGAGTCCGTTCGAACGCATTCAAGCCATTTTTGGGCTTGTGAGGTGGTGCTTGCACGTGCGTGTTCGCCTTCATGGCTTGGATCGAAGGCTGGGTCATGTGCCCGTGCACATTGGGTAGCCATCGGGACGCTTGCGCCCGTGAGGCGGGTGCAAGGAGCGCCTCCGCGAGGTTCTTGCACCCGTCAAGTGGGCGTAGGGCGTGCCCAGGCTGACACCCGCACGGTACCCGCGAGGAGTGTCCTGCCTCATTCTTAAGCCTTTTGAGGCCTTCTTTTTGGTTGTTTTGTTGCCCTCTTTCTTCCTTCTCTCTCCCTTTTCTTTCTTCCTTACCTTGGGTGATTCTTGGAGCAAGAAAATGGCCTTGTTGATTTTGTTCTTCTAAGTTGGGAGTTTCAATATCCATCTATCTTCCCTTCATGTGTTCTAGAGATAAACTTCTTCTCCTCTCTCCCTTGTTGTTGATGGATGGATGAACTAGGTGTTGAATGGTTGGTTTGATCCATGTACTGTAGCACTAGTAGAACTTGATTGTTACCTTGCTTCCTTGGTTTGGATTGAAGCCAAACACTCTTAGGAATTCTTTGGAAACCTTAAACCTTGGGTTTGAGCCAACCTTAGGCTTGTTAGGGTTGTGTTTCTTAATAACCTAGGGTTTCTTTCTTGTCTTTTTTTGTTTAATTCGCGTTTGTTTCTTGTGTGAGTGTGTGTGTGTTTAGTTGGTTATGTGGTGAAGGCTCTTCACGAGGCAAGGAGCTGGAGGAGTAGCTTGCTTATAGTTTTCTCGCCTAAGTTGTGAGTGGGTTAAGTTGATGCACATTTCTAGTAGAATATAATTCACTTACTTTCATTACTTGATCTGAGGTTAACTCATTGTTTTATCATATTTAATTCATATATTGATCAATTTGGAAGGATTTCTGTGCTTTTGATTACATTGGAAAACTTTTGATGTTTGGTATAAATACTCATATTTATTGATCGGTTTGGAAATGAGTTTTTGTATTATTAAATTATATATGAAACACTTGATGTTTGGGTAAATTGGTTTATGATTATATGGGTATTTTGAAGTTGAAATGATAATAGAGATAAATTTCTGTGATGCTTGATCCCTATGACAGCTGATATACTATTGATCTTTTATCAAGATAATGGAAATTAAGGTTTATTGAAGTAAAAGCTTAAAAGAGAAAGAAAGCATGTGTTCTTATCTTATGTAACTTGAAATAATCTTAACTTGATACTTAAAACTGTATTGGAAAAAGGAAGATAAGTCCTTATTAATAAGGGATATGCCTTGCACTCCGCCTCGCTGCAACGCCACTACAAGCTAGAGCTTGGAAGGGAGAGAGAGAGGGTGAGTACCAAGGTCACTCAGTGAATAGGTTAGCACATTCCTAAAAGAATATACAAAAATAATCGATAAAATTGAGTAAACCAAACTTTTGCAATAATATTTATAGATTAGGACATTTTTTGAAAATGAGTCATCATATACAAGTATCTGGAAACCACATATAGCACATAAGAAACACTTTTGCTTAACTGAGGATCTCATCATTCAAAACTCATAGATAACATAACATAAGTTTTAAAATCATTAAACAAATTTCACCGCAAATCTACAATAAGAGTTTGTAATCAATCAATAATATATTGAAATTTTTTAGCTGCCAAAGTTTTTATTTTACTCTATTTGAGTGATAATTTTTGAATTTACATTGGCTTGGAATACATCTTCGGGTGTAAGTATTTTTTTTTTCTTTATTTTGTGTTGCGTTATGCATCTCACATACCCATGTGCACTATTGTTGGGATGAATTGGTTGGTCGAACCGGTTGAACCTGTTCAACTGAACTGGCAACCCAACCCGTTTGATAATCGGTTTGGTTTTTAAAACATTGGAGTCAGCTGGGAGTTAATATGAAAAATATTTTAAAGGTCTGTTTGATACACAAAATTTGAAGAGACAGCATACGACAATTTCTATTGTTATGCGTTTGATTTACAAATGGGGCTGGAGGACAACACAAACTATCGAATTGGTACATCACAACTACTTAATTTTTTTTATACCGCCACCACGGTACAAAAATTTTAGCGAAGTACATGATAACTTAATGACAAATTGGCCCTATTTAAATTAAAAATTTACACTATTGCATTACAAAAGTGACAACATGATTTATTTATTTTATTTATTTATTTATTTATTTATCTATCTATTTATCTATTTAAAAATTTATTTATTTATCTATCTATTTATTTGTTTTGTTAGGATTAAGATATAAGGTTGTGTTTGATTGCCCTTTTTTTCCCTGGAAAAATTTTCTACATGTCATTTTTCAGCTAAAGGGGCTGTTTGTTTGCCAAAATTTTCCGTGAAAAATTTTTCCACGGACTCTATCACGTGACCCTCTTTTCTCTCAAATCAGTGGAAAATTTTTCCTGTCTCCACCCTGGGAAAAGTTTTTCAGGGAAAACGTAAGGGGCTATATGAAAAGATAACGTGCGATTGAAATATTTAAAATAACTTTTCTTTTAAAAATTTAAAAGAAAAGTTTTCCTTTTCTTTTAATTTTTTTTAAAAAAGATAAATTATATAACTTGATAATATTTTAAATAAATTTATCTAGATCAGTGAACAGATCCCGCGGCATTTTGATGGTAAGATTCAATTCCACGTAGCGCTATTTATAATTTTAAAATAACTTTTCTTTTAAAAATTTAAAAGAAAAGTTTTTCCTTTTCTTTTAAATTTTTTTAAAAATAGATAAATTATATATCTTGATAATATTTTAAATAAATTTATCCTAAACAGATCCGATCTCATGACGTTTTGATGGTAAGATTCAATTCTACGTAGTGCTAAGATTCAATTCCACTAGCACTGTTTATAATTTTAATAATTTTAAAAAAAATTTCATGAAAAATGTGATTTTTTCCAGGGAAAATTGATGCAATCAAACAACAAATGAGGTTTTTCCATGAAAACTGTTTCATTTTTCGTGGAAAATAAGAGCAATCAAACAACAAAATTTGAATTTTCCATAGAAAATTTTTGATTTTCTAGCTAGAAAATAATGTCAATCAAACAACTATTTTTTTCGTTTTTCCGTGTAAAAATTTTTCCATTGAAAAAAATTTTTCTTTTCTAGCCATTTTCCATGTTGTCAATCAAACACAACTTTAATGAAAATTTGTTTGTCATGGAATAAATATTTTTAAAATTATGTTAATTTTTTTAATTTGTTGCCATGTTGTTGGGCATTATAAAGTTTGATAAAATTTTTCATAAAAATATTATTATATATATTTTTTAGGGAAAATTCTCATTACACCCTCGTAATTTTCAAAACTTCCCAAAAACCCACTCCTACTTTTACCTTTGGACTGACCCTTAGTTAGTGTTTAACTTCTCTTTTTACCCCCTCAGATTCACTCAAATGGGTCCATGTTGTGAAATCCCATTTTTGACCACGAAAATGGTGGGAAAGGAAAGCGCCAGAATCACAGCCATGTTCGACCTTTTTGAAGAGACTTTACTGCTTGGTTTTAACGTTTAAATATTTTTACTAATATGTTTAATAATTGTTATATCCAAGTGTAATACTTCCCATCTCCGTTTAACGTTATCTTTACATGTATAACTATTCGTATTAGCGTGTAAATTCTCAAAAGTCTCTGCGTAAAGCGGTGATCTTTTTCAGTTTGATCTGAATTCTTTGGCCGGGTGTGGCGTGGCGGGTGGCGAGAGTTATGGTATCCCGTGCATAAAATTAATAGCGGCATTAAAAATTTATGCTGCGTAACATAATTTTTCGAACACCGATTCGTTCTCATCGATCGATGTCGACGGCTGTCGTTTAACTTTTTTTCTCGGATATGAAGAGTCGACACTGCTTGTGGAATTCACACCATAAATAACCCGGGAAAAGAACCCTCCCCATGGACAGACCACTCCTCGTCGTCCTCATCATCCTCCTCCTCCTCCTCGTCCTCCTCTTCCCAGGAATGACCACTCTGTCACGAAAGGATGTTTTCGTGAACCTTCTTCCCTTATCTTGAGAATCGTTTAGCCCTGATCACGCAACAAGTTAAACTATCTTTTCTGCCCAAGTCGAAATGCTCTCATAATTGCACGAATCACGGAGGGATTCTTGTTGATGGATGGCGAGGCGAGCAATTAAGTGAGCATTTCGACTTGGGTAAGAAAAAGAAATTTTTCACGTATTTACGTGATTGCGGAGGATTCTCTAGAGGAGGGAGATCGAAAGCTGTCCTTTAAGGCCGAGGTTGATATTTATCAGCTTGAGACTTTTACATTACTATTTAAGAACATTACGTCGATTGTCTGACTATTACGTTACGTGTTTAACTACTCGGGGATCTTCGTTTAAGTCCGACCGTGACACATTGATTAATAGTCGTTTTCATGAATGTGTGTTGTTTAACCTTTTTTTAATGTTATGCGTTGTGCGGGTTCGAGTTGATCGCATGTTATCGCGACCGCTGTGAAAGCGTTCGAATGTCACGGGACACTTGTTTAGTTATCACGGTCGAGTCGTGAGTGTCAAAGTCCGAGCCGGGACGTTGTAAATGTTATAAATGTTGTAAATCTTTTTATAAATAAAAGCGAAACAAGCTTATTTGTTTGTGAACTACGAAATTTAAACATAGACCTAGTAAAAACAAAAGCGATGTGGGAAGCGAAAAGAGCGTCGTTGTAAACAGATAGAAAATACGTAAATATGTTTAAGCAGTGACAGCGGTGTTTAAGAAAAAAAGTTACTCTTTAAACAATGACAGCGGTGTAAAAGCGATAGAAAATGTTAAACAATACTCTAGTTACTCTTTAAAGCAGATGACAGCGGTGTTTTAAGAAAAATACGTAAAGATGTTTTAAGCAGTGACCCGGGGAGGTACCCAGTCTTCAGCGCTGATGTCGTGAAAGCATTCGATTTAAACAATAACATATTATTTACATGATATAGACTTTAGTTAAGCAGTTTAACCATTATTTTTAAACACTATATGTATACATGTTTAAACATAAAAAGCTAGCGTTTACCGAGGAGACTCATGTTGAGTTGAGAACGTTCATTCGAGCGATGACGATATATGTCTTCCTCATGACGAGTGACATATATTTCCCTTTTTGCCCATTGGGATGGAGGGAAAAATACCTGCCCAAATCACATCACGTCTAGTCTAACCTCTGTCATACAAGTCGTGCGACTTTTTGTTTGCTTTTCCATTTGCTTTGTTTTGTTCTTTACATCTTCTACTTCTTCTTCTTCGTATTCTTTTTGTTCTTCACTTCGTTTGGTTTTATCTGATTTGGTTTTCGACCGATATATTATGGAAGTTTTGTGGTATTGCTAGATTGACGGGGAGGGAAGGGTGCTAATGTTCATGTTATTCGAGACTTCTTGGGAGTTGGTGTTAGGCTGAGATATGTGGCGATGGGAGGTCCTCGAAGTTTTCTCTTATCGAGGGTTAAGTTCATCGCACGGATGGATATAAAAGCGGTTTGCCCAGATAAGCGATGTTGACTTCCGAGCGGATGTGTCACGTCCGCTCCATCTTCGAATGTCTTTGTGAGTTGATCTTGATCGTCGAGGGGCGGAAAATGTGCCGTTCTTGAGATCCTAATGAAAGCGAGGGTTTTACTCGTTGTAAGTTCCTTTTCTTTTAATTATTCAGGTTATGCGGGGGTCATTATTGTGTAAATATGATCCGTCGTTGTTTAACATATTGTACTAGTCGATTTACGTTATTAGTTAAATGCTTAAGTATTTAATTTAACGTTTAAATATTAGTCATTATCACTTAAACATTATATTCTCCATAACGTATGTGATCTTTTTATTTGGTGAAGTGTTGGCGAGGGAATTGATTACTGCGAGTGCTCCCGTCGTCCCATGGTGACCACGGCTGGTGTGGGATGTCTTCGCTTCTCGTCGGGATCGTTCACGAAGTCTTTGTCGTTGGATATTGGACAGCGTTTTTGGCCGAGTGTCGAACATTTCGAGGATGTGACTTGATCATGCGATCAAAAGGAATTTTGACTTCGATTTCGTAAGAGCGAAAAACATCGGGATTGTTGTGGAATGTCTTTGCAGATGGTTGTCGTTAGAGCCTATCATCGTCAAAGAGTATAACAAAAATACTTTTCGGAATCAAGACAATCAATCCCGTCAGCACACTTGCGGTGGTGGCATAGGGTTAGACGTCGCGTCCGAAAGCGTCGAAAAATGGGTTAGCCTGCAGTGATTCGAGAAGCTCAGGGCGAGTCCTCATGCGAGGCCGTCGACATTCAGGAAGGGCGTATTGCGGGGAACATGGTGTCACGTCGCCATACAAGCGAGCTTGGTTGGGAAAAGAGCATGCGGGTGGCATCTCCATTCTGATTGTTGCTTTGGTATGTGGATAAGGTGGGTGAGACAGATCCGGCGGCGTTGCGATCGTGGAAAGGGCGGTGATCGTTTTAAACATGCATTCTTTTCTTTCGGTAGCGTGTATTGTGGGATTGAGAGGGCTTGCGGGGCGGCTGCTGTTTCTCGATGGTACCGCCTCCTTGGAAAATATCGAGAGTACGCTCTTTGGGTGCCGAGGGAAAGATAAAAACAATGGTTTTTCCACGTCGCCTTGGTATAGATCGACAGCGAGACCCGATGCCAATTGGACTTGAGTTCGTATCTAAGTTAGGCGATGCCTTGTCACGAGGATGGAGATTATCATGAGATAATTACCTTCGTGTCGGGCGGTCCAAGGGGCCTTGTGGCGCATGATTACGAGAGTCTTCCCTTCTTAAAGTCGCATACATCTTGTCTTCGACATTTTGGAGGCCAATTTTTATGAAAGCCGATGTCGAGACTTGGGAAGGCGTTGAGGAGGATCTTTGATACTATATGCTTCCGCGATTGCGTGGGCGTCCACGGCTAAAGATTTCGATAATCTGAGTGAATGAGCTGACCGACATCACGAAGCTCATCCTTTGGTTGATTAATAAATCGGATATAGCACATTGGTGAATTATACATTCGGAGGTGATCGTTGGGGTGAGATGTATTCAAGCGTCGTGAGTCGTTGATGCTTGGATCAAGGAAGCTAGTCGTTTCTGGGTGGCGAAAATGAATTGGAAACTCCATAAGGTCTGCAGAGATGTTGGTTTTACACTTAACATTTTGAGTGTTACCCTTTAAAACATTCTCAATCTTTGTTTTAATTACACTTGTCGACTTTTAAATATTAATCCTTTTACGTTTAAATATTTACAATAATGTTTAAACATGTTTACAGAGTATTTAACCATCAACTGTCTTTGTTTATATATTTGCCGAGGTTCAGGGTTGATGCTGCATGTTATACTTGAGGCGTGAGCAAGTGAACAAATGGGAGACCTACTTATGCCCGGACATCGTTTCAAAGGTAGCGATCATTGTTGAGACGGCCGAAATCTTCGTGTTTGAGCCGTTGTGTCGATGATCGTTAGAAGTGACTATCCCGCGGCAACTTCGTGGATCTCGCCAGCGAGAACTTGTTCATGTCGAAGGTGGCGAGTTTATGGTATCCCTCCGAGCACGCTTTGGCAGACAATACGACAGACACCAACGTCGACTCGATTTATTAGCGGGTACTTCACGTCGACAATTACAAACTTGCGTCTGAGGAAGCTATATTCCCCGTACGACGATGAGCGGGCCTTGAGCCGGAAAATCGTGAGCTTCGTTTCGACGCCTGCAGGCGAGAAGGCGGCCTGGGGCGGCCTGAAACGAAAGAGGATCGAGTCGCAGCGTTTGATATCCTGAGAGTTACATTGCAGCTGTGCCATGGATCCGATCGCAGTCCGACGATCTTTACGATAAGCTGTGGCCGACTAGGTATTGTTAATAAGCCGACGATGACGCGAAACATTGTGTATTGATGGAGTTGTTTTCCATTTAAACTCTTACTCTTTACAACAATTGAATATATTTAAAGCAGAGCGCATTTGTTATTTTTAAAGCGGATACAGCATGTAATTTGAAATATTTCAAGCTGATGTTTAAAGCGATATATGGTATATTTAAACAATGAAGCAATGTACACAACTACAATAGAATTAAAACATGATAGAAGTAGAAAGCTGAATGAAATTTAACTTTTGCCTTGATTGAAAACAAACAAACTTTCGTTGAGATATACAAGTTATTGAAATTCGTGACTTCGTATTTATTTAAACAATACAGATCGTTTTAATTAAAAGCGAGCGAGTGTTATTTTAAGCGGTACACCGTATTTTTGAAATATTTAAAGCTGATGTTTAAAGCGATATATTGTATATTTAAGCAGGTAGAGGTAAGAGTATGCACTTATTAGAGCGTAAATTAAACAATGAAATGGCAGATGGAATTTAACCTGCTTTACAGGGTCAAAAGCAAAACAGGAATTTACATTAACATATACAGAGTGTTGCTCTTGAAAGCAGATAGATTGAATTTGTCAGGATTCACGTTCGAAAATAAAGGTGTATTCGGATATACGGGACGTGTTAAAAGCAAAATTTAACCCGCTTGTGGCGTACTTTATGCGTGGGCCTTCTCTCCTCTTATAGTATCACCGGGTAACATACCGTAATATGTGAGGTAAGGAACGTCTACATCTGCGGTGGCCGTAACTTCTCACGGAGTAATTGCTCGATAAAGCAGCGTAGCGTAGGCAGGCGCCAATCGGCCTTCTGTTTTTGCCCCAGGCGTGGGGTTTACATGTAGGTGCAGTGGGTACTTTGCGTCGCCGACTCGCCGAACTCCGTATGGCACTTCGATTGTCGAATAGATTCATTGTCCCGAGGATAGCCAAGTCGAGAGATTAGAATAGCGGTTAAATACCAAGCAGTTATTAATATGACATAATTAAAGAACTTACCATGTCCGTAGCGTCGCTTGCTCGTGCCGGACGTGAAGAATAATCTGTATTCTTGTTTATCATTATCCGGAGACGGCGACATGGAAGTGGTCATTCGTGATTATCGGGAGGGAGGATTACAATTTGAACTTTATAGGTTCTTGCGGCATCCCCGATCATAGCCATAATTGTGTCATGTCGTCTTCACCTTGAACGGACATAAAAGCAGTATGGCCCAGTCACGGTGATGAGTAGCTTCTTGTAAGGATATAGCTCTTTGCTCGTGACTTTTGTATTATGCATACGAAAGCGTCCATCACATCATCAGTGACCATCTCCTTCCTCAAGCCGGTGTATGATTTGTCGCGTGTAGATCTTGGCGTCGTTCTTACCATAGCAGCGGCTGGTCTTGAGTTAACCGATATGATTATAATAAGACCATATTATAAATATTTAAATGATATTATCAATTGTTACATGATATTACCTTATATATAATTAAATGTATTAGACAAATTAAATGATAACATAAAGTAATTAAACACTATGAGTAATTGTTAAACACTACAATAAAACCTTTAAAAGAATATCATAAAAACTTGCCACGGAAGTCATAGAAGCGGAAAGAGATCCTCATCAACTCCACCTTTCGTATTTATTAAAACGACTAAAGGAGCCCGACCCATTTCTTCTTCTTGAATAAAGCTTTCCAGTAAAATGGTCCAATGTTTGATTGGCGCCAGTCATCTCTCGTTGCTCGGTCAGTCTTGTTGTCTTCGGCGATGCAGGGACGATGTGACGGCCTCAGCTGACGCATCCTTACATGGATTTTGTTCTTGTTGTGGGATTGTGCCTGGCAGCTTCGATCTTGAGGGCGGCGGCGGCGGCATCGACCAGAGGCAGCGTCCTTACGTGGTTCTTGTTGTGGTGGAATTGTGTCCTGCTTAGGCTGCGATCTTGTCGGCCCGCCCGGCCCGCAGCCGTAGTTCGGCGATCTTCTCAGCCCGTGGCGTGACAATAGCATCATTGGGGGACACCCTTAACTTGTTCTTAATCTTCATTACGATTGTGTCTATCTTTGATGCCGCTTGATCTCTTACTTAGCGGCCAGTTCCAGGTATTACCGAGATTTTCATCGAGGAGTCAGCGACCTTCAGCGGTGACGGTAATAAATTTCACGATGTCCTTCAGCAGCGGCATCGGTAGCCGATGGTATTTGCTATTGTTCATCGTCGGCCGGTAATTGGAGCGAAGGGCCCGATATTATTCTCTGCTGCAAATGCTCTTGAAGATATGGCCGCCTTGGAATGACCTTCGATAATCCTCGTCGTCCAATTAAAGCATATAAAATTCGTCCGGGTGCTTGATTCATTCGAGGATGGCGCGGCCGATTTGTAAAACGTCTTTCCGAGGCGCCGACCTGACAGTGGCTACGGTCGTCAATATCGGCATGCTGCGTAGAGTTGCGGTGACATCTTAGCTAATGCTTCGCTGATGGGGCTACCTACGATCGGGCGCGCCATGGTGGAAATCGGGGCTATCGTTGTAATGTTGGGGGGTTATTGCGATCTGCCGTGGTAGGGGAGGGCTTCTCCGTGATGGGAATGCGTGCGGCGTGGTGGTGGAGTGGGAGAGCAGTGATCCCACGTGGCACTTACTGACCCAAATTGTACTCTCGTCCTTGAGCGAGTGGTTGGGAGGCGATGGCATCCGTCAAGTCGGTTTAGCCCTAACAAATATTTCTTCTTGACGTGCGGAACCAGCTCGGGAAACTAACGTATATGAAGCGAACAGTTTCCGTGTCGTTCGTTTTAAACTATAAAAC